>NC_134355.1:458457291-458737981 GCF_048569485.1 Anomaloglossus baeobatrachus | reverse complement strand
AGAACCTAGATAACTTGGAGAAGATCTGCATGGAGGAGTGTGCATATAGTAAGTAATTGGATTATCGGTCTGGCGAGCGCTGACAATGCACAGGTTCCGTTATGATTAAAGTTGTTTTATTGTTAAAATATTTCAGAATGCTCCTGTTATTCAGATAATACAACGCGTTTCAGCAATACATCAATGCTTTCCTCAGGTCCTGAGGAAAGCATTGATGTATTGCTGAAACGCGTTGTATTATCTGAATAACAGGAGCATTCTGAAATATTTTAACAATAAAACAACTTTAATCATAACGGAACCTGTGCATTGTCAGCGCTCGCCAGACCGATAATCCAATTACTTACTATATGCACACTCCCTTGTGAGGGATTCGGTCAGAGCTGCAGCAAGACATAGGCACTCCATTTCGAAGTGAAACCCTCAGCTGGAGAACGGTGGATCGCTGTAACACTCCAGAACCCAGAGTGCCGGGGATTTCAGGAGGAACCAGCGGTCCTGAATCTGGACATCTCCAGCAAAGATCACGATCTAACAGGATCGCTACCAAGGCTTCAAACCCCCAATCCATATTAGATCGGAGGATCTATACAACCAACACCGGGGTTGTGCGAGGGCGCACAACCTCACCAGGTGAGCAAACTCTTATTCCTCTAAATTTAATCTTAGACCCGCGGGTACTTCTCATAGGCGCTACTTTCTCTTTTATAGTGCATGGAGGAGTGGGCCAAGATAACTCCAGAGACCTGTGCCGGCCTGATCAGGTCTTATAAAAGACGATTATTAGCTGTAATTGCAAACAAGGGTTATTCCACAAAATATTAAACCTAGGGGTTGAATAATAATTGACCCACACTTTTATGTTGAAAATTTATTAAAATTTAACTGAGCAACATAACTTGTTGGTTTGTAAGATTTATGCATCTGTTAATAAATCCTGCTCTTGTTTGAAGTTTGCAGGCTCTAACTTATTGCATCTTATCAAACCTGCTAAATCTGCAGGGGGTTGAATACTACTTGTAGGCACTGTATATATTAGATAAAAATATTTTTCTGTGTGTTGTGTTTGTTTTTATCTGTACTAGAAATTCATGGTTGTGAGATGAAATCCAGCGCAGGAAAGAAGGCACTCTTTAATATAAATTTCCATATGGTTTATTCCATGGGCACACGTATGAAGGTAGGTACAGACAGCCCCTGAGCAGGAGAAAAATTACTAGCGACGCGTTTCGACCGTATTACATGGTCTTAGTCATGACTAAGACCGTGTAATACAGTCGAAACGCGTCGATAGTCATTTTTCCCCTGCTCAGGGGCTGTCTGTACCTACCTTCATACGTGTGCACATGGAATAAACCATATGGAAATTTATATTGAAGAGTGCCTTCTTTCCTGCGCTGGATTTCATCTCACACGCTTGCAGCTGCCCGGCCGATTGTCCGTGCTGCAGAGAGAGGGCCTGGAGACTTGGAGTGGGTGAGCTGAATTCCTTTGTCACTCATAGAAATTCATGGTGACCATGTCTAATATTGGCGTGGCACCATGAATTTCGAGCTTAGGGCCAGTTGATAATATACAGCTAGCCCTAACCCCATTATTACCCAGCGAGCCACCCGTCACCAGGGCAGCTGGAAGAGTTGGATATAGCACCAGAAGATGGCGCTTCTATGAAAGCGCCATTTTCTGGGGCAGCTGTGGACTGCAATTTGCAGCAGGGGTGCCCAGAAAGCTTGGGCACCCTGCGCTGCGGATTCCAATCCCCCAGCTGCCTAGTTGTACCTGGCTGGACACACAAAAATTGGGCGAAGCCCACGTCATTTTTTTTAAAACTATTTCATGAAATTCATGAAATAATTAAAAAAAAAAAGGGCTTTCCTATATTTTTGGTTCCCAGCCGGGTAAAAATAGGCAGCTGGGGGGTTAGGGGCAGCCCGTAGCTGCCTGCTGTACCTGGCTAGCATACAAAAACATGGTGAAGCCCACATAATTTTTTTGGGGGGGGGGGGGCAAAAAACTCCTGCATATAGTCCTGGATGGAGTATGCTGAGCCTTGTAGTTCTGCAGCTGCTGTCTTCTCTCCTGCATACACTAGTGTATGCTAGCCAGGTACAGCAGGCAGGTACGGCTGCCCCCAACCTCCAGCTGCCTATTTGTACCCGGCTGGGAACTAAAAATATAGGGAAGCCCTTTTTTTAATTATTTCATGAATTTCATGAAATAATTAAAAAAAAAACAACATGGGCTTCGTCCCATTTTTGTCTCCAGCCAGGTACAACTAGGCAGCTGGGGATTGGAATCCGCAGCACAGGTTAGCCCGAGCTTTCTGGGCACCTCTGGTACAAATTGCAATTCGCAGCCGCCCCAGAAAATGGCGCTTTCATAGAAGCGTCATCATCTGGCGCTGTATCCAACTCTTCCAGCAGCCCTTAAGCCGGGTGGCTTGCTGGGTAATAATGGGTTAATACTAGCTTTGTTTTTCTAGCTAGTATTAAGCCAGAGATTCTTAATGTCAGGCAAGTTTGACCCGGCCATTAAGAATCTCCAATAAAGGGTTAAAAAAAAGACACCACACAGAGAAAAAATACTTTAATAGAAATAAATACACAGACACACTTAGAGACTCCATGTTTATTACTCCCTCTCATCCCTCCACGATTTTGGTCTTCTGTCTTCTTTCTCCTTCAACCCATGCAGCTCTGCTACATCAGACAACACTGCATGGGAGGAAGACGCTGCTGCTCCCGTGCAGTCTAATCACCCAGTGAGTGAGCAGAGGCTGCGGGTTGTAGGCGGTGACGTCACCGCTGCCACTGTTGCTAAACTAATCTGACAGGCGAGTTACTAAAGCAACGGTGCTCCAATCACATGATTCCCGATGCTGCAATTCACCGGCTGTGCCAGCCAGTCCCTGCATGTGGACTGACTCTGTAAAGAACGCTGACATGCAGGAACGGGGAAGCCGACCATGTGCCAAAGCATCTCGCCGGTACACGGAGATGCTCAAACGCGTACCGGAGAGATACACTGACAGGACCTAGCATGACGTCTAGCCATGTGACCAGTCTGTAGCCAATGAGATAATAGACACGTGACTGGTCACATGCTATGACGACGTCACGGAAGCTCCTATCATCAGTGCTGGTTAGCGGGAGGACGCAGCGGGGACCTGTAAGTGTAATGGCAATGTTTATTAACTGTATGTGTATATGTATAATGTGTTTTTACGTGTTTGCCTGCCATTGTTTTCAATGGGGTTCGAAGGTGTTCGTCGAACGTTCGTCAAACGTTCGCCAAACTAAGCCGCCGGTCGACGAACCGAACTCGAACACTAGGGGGGTGGCTCAACACTACTCATGATAACTGCAAGGTGGAAACGCCAGTAAATGTCATCGCTTCCTGATCAGTGGGCGTCTCACTGTTGGGTGTAACACTCATCGTTACACACAAGGACTAGTCCTCATTCACCAGTTGTAATCATATAAAGATTTCCTCTAGCTATAACTTCATTGGCAACTGCAACACAACCATTTTACGTGAACAGGTCCCTTTGTTTTCATGACTGTCATGCTTACATAGGTCAGATTACACAAATCTCAATTTTATAACATATCCCAGTGATTGTGCCCCCTAGCTTTATTTCACTGCCAATGGGAATGTACTACTGCATACTCAAGAGATCAGAATCAGATAATAGCTGATCTCCCTTGCCCTTCTGAATATGAGCAAGCTTGTTCATGGGAAAATAAGGCGAGATAACCGTAAAGCGGGCTTTACACACTGCGATATCGGTCCCGATATCGCTAGTGTGGGTACCCGCCCCCATCTGTTGCGCGACACGGGCAAATCGCTGCCCGTGGCGCACAACATCGCCTAGACCCGTCACACATACTTACCTTCCTAGCGACGTCGCTGTGACCGGCGAACCGCCTCCTTTCTAAGTGGGTGGTCCGTGTAGCGTCACAGCGATGTCACTGAGCGGCCGCCCAATAGAAGCGGAGGGGCGGAGATGAGCGGGACGTAACATCCCGCCAACCTTCTTCCTTCCGCATAGTGGCCGGGAGGCAGGTAAGGAGAGCTTCCTCGTTCCTGCAGTGTCACACGGAGCGGTGTGTGCTGCCGCAGGAACGAGGAACAACCTCGTTACTGCTGCAGTAACGATTTTTGAGAATGGACCCCCATGTCACCGATGAGCGATTTTGCACGTTTTTGCAACGATGCAAAATCGCTCATAGGTGTCACACGCAACGGCATCGCTAATGCGGCCGGATGTGCGTCACCAATTCCGTAACCCCAACGAGTTCGCATTAGCGATGTCGTAGCGTATAAAGCCCCCTTAAGACAAACTTTTCAGGGATTCATTTGTATAGCCAACATGGCAAAAACCATTTTGTTAGTTTTGCACAAGTGTAGCATAAAAAATGTAAAATGTAAAAATTAAAAAAAAGAATACGTATACTCCCTTCACCGCTCACTTACCCCCACCCCAACCCAAAGTACGCTGCTCCTTGCCTGCTGTTCAGTACTCCATATACAGCGCCCCACGGGTCCTCAGGAGGGTTTATTCATCACCGGGCCAGTGGTTTTGTGGGGTTGCTGTGACTAGCCTGACCCGTCTCCATGGCCCTGTCGGCTACAGGTAAAGACGGATGCATGGTTGTCCGGTGTAAGAGGGAGGAGGATGGAACGATGGCAAAGGGTCCCTGGGAAGCGTCACCGGTTGCAGTGGTGACCAGGGGTCTTGGCTGCCGACCCCTCCAGTCACTTTTCCTTTCCCAGGAACAGTGTTGGATGGGGATGGGGGATGCTTTGCAGCGCCACCCGTGGTGTGCGGCCAGGAATCAGCCGCCGCTGCGAGATGTCATTGCTCTCCTCCGGGGCTGATGTTCACGCAGCTCAGGTAGTCCAGCTCCCCACAGGTGGAGTGAGCCCCGGGAAGGACGGTGGCGATCGGGGGAAGTGGACATTGGCACCGAAGTGCGGGGCAACAGCGCAGGTAATAACAGGCCGAAGCAGTGACTGTGGGTTCATAACTTTTACTTGCAGTTCTTTAAGAAGGCTGCCCTCGGGGTACCGGTCACCGTCATGCTGGGCCCCAGCCGATCCCGGGTAAGCAAGGAGCAACCACCGGTGTCCGTGACCATGTAAGACCTTTCTCCTCTGTGCTCATAGTGTAATGTGCATCCCTCGTGGCGTAAAGCGACTTGGAGACTCCACTTCCACGTTGTGTCCCATTCAAAATGGGGTTAGCCTGGGGACTACCTAGTCCATGCAGAATTGATGAAGCAACATGAAGTATGGTCCATCCTAGGGGTCGTCAACCTGTCTGCACCGGCCTCCAAGTGAGCAGTTCAGTAAGCTTCCTTTCGACTGCCGTGTCCTCCGCAGTCTCACAGGCTCACCTAACCGTCTGCAGCTACTCACGGTCCACCTGGTTCCCTCCAGTCTGCCAGCTTCTATGAGTCCATGCTTTCCTGGTAATCTCTCTCTCTCTCCTTCTGTGTCTCTGACTGACTGTTCTGCCCGGTCGGTCCATCCCCTGGGGAGAGCTGGGTCGCAGACCCCCAGGGACCTGTCTCAAGCTGAAGTGTATGATTTTCTGTTTGTTCTTACTCTTCACTCCCAGTGCCCCCACCCTCTGGTGACTCACTCTGCCTGAGAAGTTTCCCACTGCCATGGTAACCACCTCTTCCCTGATTTCAGTGTGAATGCACCTGGTCTCCTGCTTGTGTAACTTGATATGAACACAGGATGCCTTAGTGCCTCATGGGGCCTAAGGAGTGTTTATTCGTCAAAAGGGCAGTGGTTTCGTGGGGTTGCTGTGACTGGCCTGACCCAGCTCCATGGTCCCGTCGGTTACAGGTAAAGATGGGTGCAAGGTTGTCCGGTGTAAGAGGGGGGATGATGGAAGGAGGGCAAAGGGTCTCTTGGAAGCGTCACCAGTTGCAGTGGTGACCGGGGGTCTTGGCCGCTGACCCCTCCTGTGACTTTTCCTTTCCCAGGAACGATGTTGGATGGGGATGGGGGATGCTTTGCAGCACCATCCGTGGTGTGTGGCCAGGAATCAGCTGCCGCTGCGAGATGTCATTGCTCTTCTCCGGGGCTGATGTTCACGCAGCTCAGGTAATCCAGCTCGCCACAGGTGGAGTGAGCCCTGGGAAGGACAGTGGCAATCGGGGGAGGGGGTCGTTGGCGCCGAAGTGCGGGGCGACAGCGCAGGTAATAAAATAACAGGCCGATGCAGCGACTGCAGGTCCATAAATTTTACTTACAGTTCTTTAAGAAGGCTGCCCTTGGGGTACCGGTCACCATCGTGCTAACCCCCAGCTGATCCCGGGTAAGCAAGGAGCAACCACCGGTGTCCATAACCATGTAAGACCTTTCTCTTCTGTGCTCGTAGTGTAATGTGGATTTCTGTGGCATCAAGCAACTTGGAGACTCCATTTCCACGTTGTGTCCTATTCAAAATGGGGTTAGCCCGGGGACTACCTAGTCTACTCGCGGCCATGCAGAATTGATGAAGTAACATGAAGTATGGTCCATCCTAGAGGTCTGCAACCTGTCTGCGCTGGCCTCCAAGGGAGCGGTTCAGTAAGCTTCCCCTCAGCTACCGTGTCCTCCTCAGTCTCACAGGCTCACCTGACCATCTGCAGCTACACCAGGTCCACCCGGTTCCGGTTCCCTACAGTCTGCCAGCTTCTACGAGTCCATGATGTCCTGGTAATCCCTCTCTCCTTCTGTGTCTCTGACTGACTGTTCTGCTGGGTCGCAGACTACCCAGGGACCTGTTGTTAGTTAGTTTTCTGTCTTAGGCTGAAGTGTAGGATTTTCTGTCTGCTCTTACTCTTCACTCCCAGTGTCCCCACCCTTTGGGGACTCACTCTGCCCAAAAAATTCCCAACTGCCATGGTAACCACCTCTGCCCTGATTTCAGTTTGAATGCACCTGGTCTCCTGCTTGTGTAACTTGATATGAACACAGGATGTTGTGTCAAGCTCCAGACACGGCAATTTACTCTTTCTCACCCGGATCAGCGCAGCACCTCAAATCGAATGCAGTTCCCTGTGGCGATCGAGACCCCTGGGCGCCACACATACATCTGTCGCATCACATAACTAGCCAAGAATTCAATCTAGACCAGGGCTTCAGGCCCCAAGTAGGCCCAGGATCAGGAACCATAATCTCCAGGACCTGCTGCTGAAAATCACAGTCCTAGTATTTGCTCAAGGAGGGGAGTTCCGGTTGCAAATAGATGCCAGAGCATGCGTGATAACCTCCAAGGCCTGCTCGTGGCCCGATGCCCCTGGCTAAAGTGAACAGTGACGGAGGACAATGGGCAGGAAAAATGCCTGTGTTCACCTACCTGACAAGGTCAAATTTTACAATTCTGTCCAGTTTCACTTCATAAGGTTATAACTTTGGAACCCTTCAATATTTCCCTGTGATTCTGAGAATGTTTTTTAGAGACACATTGTATTTAATGTTAATGGTAATTTTTGGTTGAAATGATTTGCGTTTCTTTATAAAAATTTTGAAAATTTTATAACAAATTGGAAAATTTCTCAATTTTTGAAATTTGAACTTTTATTGCCTTGAACCAGATAGTTATATCCCACAAAATCATTTCTACGTAACATATGCAGATGTCTACTTCACATAAGCACCATTTTTGGGCCTATATGACAGAAAATACCCAAAAGTGACACAAACCTAAAAACTGTACCCCTCAAACTGCTCAAAACCAGATTCAAGATTGCTTCACAGGAACTAAAGCAATGTTGAAGGAAAAAATTAAAATGTTACTTTTTCCCTTGAACTCCTTCCCTTGTTAAAGCTTTTAGCGAAACACGTGTCGGGTCATGTGGGGGGACTTCCTCATTGGTGAGTAGTGCAGCTTAAGTACAGCTTATTTTAGGAGATGTATCATTATTGCTTAATTCCCATTATATTTTACTGACTGAGTTATCATTATTATCATATTAGATGGGGGGCTATTTATCCTTCCACTCTGAACTCTCCTCGTCTGCACTTTATGTAAATTAACCCATTAAGTTGTTTGTTTCCCCCATCTGAGGTACATCTTTCCTCCTATCTCATATGACCTCTTTTTATTGTTTGTTATGTGCATTTTAAAGATGTTCTAATAAAATGTATATAATTTTTAATTTCTTGTTACTTTGTCTGGTTGTTCTGGCCGCACATAATTTTGTTAAGTTGTTTTGTTTGGGTGCAGGGCTCAGAAATGAAGTAGCGCTATTTGAATTTTGAAGAGCCATTTTTGCTGGAATAGATTTCGGGGCAATTGCCATGACATTACCATACATAATTGATCAGGAACTTCTCTTCAACCTTGACATATAGGTATGTCAAATGTGATGATGGGGTTAAAAAAAACAAAAAAAACAAAACGTATTTCACTGCTAACCTTTCTGGCTGTGCACACTGCTCCTTGTAAACTGTCTGGTCCTCTGCACTTCCATCGTATCTTATTTAAGGCCCAGTGTTCTTTTTAGGAATGGAGTTATGGCCACAAGTAAGCCCTGAAGAAAGGGCAGTGAAATCCAAAACCAGCTTGTGGTTGGAAGCCCTGGCCTAGAGTGAACACTGAGCTGGAATAGCGATGTGACAGGTGTACTGAGGATCAGACAGCAAGCAGGAAGCAGTGTGGGTGGCTGGAGAGGTGAGTAGATACGTTTCTTTCTGTTTACTTTTTACCAATCAGTAAAATGGCCATGTAGCACCCCTGAGACACTCAAGGCACTACAGAGAACTGCATCCTCACAAGGAGCAGGACCTACTCTCTGGGACCTGGAACACCAGTGCCAGCAACAACCAAACACACCAAAATCCTATTTACCACTCCACACCAGGGGGCACTGCCTACTCAGATAAGGGGAAGGGCCACCTAGAGGGCGGAGCATGACCAGGGAACTAGACAGCCTGGTGGGAGGGTAATTATACAAGGCACTCCCGAACTTGAAAGTGATGCAAGTTTATTTAATGTGCATGAAAAAAACGTTTTCGGTCAATAATGGGCCTTCTTCAGTTGCACATTAGTGGAGTGGACTGGAGGCATAGGATTGCGTGAGGCGCGGAATCTACCGCTGCATGAGGGCTAGCCTGGTGGGAGGGGACAGCAGACAGTCTGAGTAGGAAGTGAAAGTGGAAGGACGTGCCTGAGAGCTGGGTCGTGTAACGGTGGCCCGGGGGCACAGGAGAGTGGTCGCCAGGGCAGGTACACCTGAGTACCACTGGGACCAGAGCACGCACGGGGCACAGGGCCCTAGGTCAGGCGACAGCTTTAGATGGCCTAGCAAATACCTGCACAGTGAGGGGACTTGCACGGACCTCACTGACCCACAAATCCAGGGGCATCAGCAGTAAAGCAAGGATCAGGGTTTGGACACATACCTGCCCTACAGGGTCTACACTGCCCGCCGTACGGAGAAGAAGACTGCCACCGCAAAGGGACAGTCGGGCCCCAAACCTTCCATGCTACAGGGACCCAATCACGCAGAGTCTCGGGGACAGAGCAACCGAGTCATCAACTGGCAGTGGAAATACAGGGAACTGAAACAGCCGTCCAAGGGTCCACGAGTGAGTAGAGACTATTAATTACAACCCCGGTGTGGTCTCCCTTATTACTCCATCATACAGCTCCCTGGGCTCAGCCCTACCTGTGGTGGTAGCCCTAGCAGTAACTGTGGCGCCCTGGACAAGCCAGGTCGTCACAGATACTGCAACAACACACCCCACACCCCGAGATAGGCACACCAGTCACACACAAATCCTTGTTGCCTCCCTCCAGGGGCTGATGTCCACACCAGGTGGAGTGGAGCCAGGCGGTTTGCCCCACCCACTGATGAGTTCACAGTCCTGGAGGCGGGAAAGGAAGAGAGAACAACTAGGGAGAGTGAAGGAGAATGAGTGAAGTGGTAGTAGAGGAGCAGACTGACCGTGTCCGGGTACGTGGCCCGGGCACCGAGAGCAAGGTTGGCAGACGGTGGTGGCCGTCTGCAGGAGAGGCTGATTGACGCGGAACCGTAGGACCGGGGACGGGCGGTGGCCCGCCGGTATCGAACCGGGGAGCGAAGAGAAGCCAGCACAAACCGGCAGGGCCTACGGACCCCGACCAGGCTTGGAGTCGCCGTTAAACTGGTCAAATCCGTTAGCGACCGGAACCTCCAAGGTTTCCTAGCAGCAAAGACCCGACTGAAGGCAACCGTCCAAACCGAGAAAGGGAAATACAACTACCGCCACAGTTAGAATTCCCAGGGCCAGAGCCTGCGTGCAAAAGGGGCTCCTCCGGCCCATATCCAAGCTGGGGAGCGGGTTACCGGTGGGAAGCCATCGGGACCGAAGATACACAACAGGTGCAGGGAAAGGCAGCTGCCACCAACCTACCGGGAGTAGCTACCGCAGCTGGCTGCGGGACCCATCCATCCAGCCGTTTGTTTTACCAGAGACTCTGCATCCATCGTTGGCTGAGTGAGTACCAACGTGCTGTCTGGCACTGCGATGCCCCCGCGACCCTGCACCTCGCCGACCCTGCCTCCCCTTCCCACCTCACCGGGCCCCGGGACCACCAACCCCCTACCCACGGAGGGGAGAGAAACATCTCGGCTGCTCCCTGTCATCACTCCCGGGATCCCCGTCCAGCGCAGCGGTGGTGTCCCAACCTCACCACAAACCGTGGGTGGCATCACGGACTAACTCCCCAAAGCCAAATCACCCCTTTCACTGTCCGGGCGAGGAGCGCCGCTCGAGTCCCCGGATCCGGCCCACCGCTCGAGCCACCGAGCAGCATCAGCAGCGCCGGACCCGAGCACCAGCGAGGGCGCAGCGGCGGCGGCATCCTCCCTGCCCGCGACATAACCAATCCAGCAGCGGCGGTTCCCCCATATTAACTGCAATCCGCAGGTGGCGTCACACAAATGACTTTATTCTCCTCTGTAAATACTCCCCATTAAAAAGCACCCAGAGCACGGGACCGGGCAACGGCCACCAAAGTGACATTCCCCAGTAGTAAACCGCCCGGGATCGAATACCCCTTTCCCTGGACGATACAGCCACCATTTTGCTAAAATCATGATTAGTAAATTACAGAAAATTTGTATTGTACAGAATGTGGAATTTTGTAAAATTCAAGCGGAATTCAATTACAGTTGAATAAATTTGCCCATCTCTTGCCCATCTCTTATTGCAGCTATCAAGATAACAGCAATATCCCAAACATTAAAATTTAGATGAAGTTTCATGACTCCTGAACAGTTTAGATCCTTAAAGGATTTTTTCACCCGGTTCTGTGGCCCCGTGGTACACAGTAAAAGGGGCAAGCAAGGATTGTTCCTGGAGAGGATGTCACCGGCTACGGTGGCGACTGGGGTCCCAACCTCCTCCACTGCGGACGCTTCCTCTGACCTCTCCTCCTCAGGAGTGGAACAGATGATGTCGACTACGCCACCTATGGTATGTGGCCAGGGATCAGGCCGCCGCTGTGGGGTACCTCGCCGGGGAAGATGTTGGAGTGCAGCCGGGATAATATTGCTCCCCAAAGGCGGAGCGGCTCCCAGGAGGGAGAACGGGGAACTGGGAATTGCCGCAGCGCAAGGCGATCATAAACAGAGTCAGAGTCACTGGATTGCGGGTTTCAGATCTTTTAATCACAGGTCTTTGTGTCGCACCCAGGATGCTGGTCCTTCCGTAATGGCTCGGGTCGATCCCAGGCAGGGCAGAGGTCAAAGTCTGGTAGGACAGTCTGTAGGTTTTCTCCTTTTGTGCTCTCTTGTGGCGGTCCCCTCCTTGTCCCTGGAACACTTGGGAGCCGCTACTCTTCCACCTGAAGCTGCGCTGGTTCAAGGGGGCAATGAAATCCTCCCCTCGGTAACCCTCTTCTCCTCCATGCCGCACGACTACCGGTCCCAGGCTCTCAACTCCTTCTCGGTTGGCCACTTCTCCCATTCCAAGTCTCTGCCGGCTAAATGACCAGGAACCTCCTAACTGGCAACATCCAGTACCCACCTGGATCCGCTCTCTCAGCTTAGGGGCCTTCAGCCATCCACCAGCCCGGTCCTAGGTGAGGGAAGGGTGTATGTACCGGTCTGGACCTTGTTGTTATTCTGCTCTGCCTCCCTGATGGGGCTCCCTCAGGGAGCTGCTCACTGTGTATCCGCTCTGTCTGGTAGTGATGTGTCGGTCGTGAACGATCCGACATAAAGATCCAGCTCCCTGCATTAACCGACAGGAGCTGGATCCCCGGTGTGAGCCACTAAAATGTCTAAACGGTGGTTTTCGCCGTTGAAACCACGCCCACCTGCGGAAAAACTCCGCCTACTCAACAATCTAATTGGTCACTTGTTAGTGGGCGGGGTTAGCTGTGGGTGGGCGGGGTTTTGGCGGCGTTACTATAATCTTAACCTGGGGTGAACACATATTTAATAAGGAGCCGAGAATGATCTGAAAGATCCGTCTCTTTTTGGTGAGCGGAGCCATGGGAACCGGATCACCAAAAAGAGCCGGACTGCCCATCACTACTGTCTGGTCTCCAAGCCTCTCTGAGGTAAAGTGAAACTAAACTGTCTGTTTTGTAACTCACTCCTGCTCATGTCCCCACCTGAGGAATGTTCCAGCCCGTTGTTATGGTCACCGAAAATTCCCCCTGTCTCTGTGTGAGGCACCTGCTGTCAGTGTTTGCAAGGCTGTGTGATGTAAAATGAAACTTACCAGACTTTAACCTCCTCCTGCCCAGGATGGAAGGACATTATAAAATACATAAAATACAATACCCTGTAGCGACCAGTCTCAGGGGTGCTACACTAACCACTGAGCCACCGTGCATAACATTTTCTCCTCATGCTTGTTATCACTGACGTAGCTAAAAGCTTGTGTGCCCCAATGCAGAATCTCCAACAGGGCCCCTAACTAGCAGAGGTCTTAAAATAGTAACAGTCTTTTCATAAGTTGAAAATTGACCATTTTTGGCCCCCTAGTCACCAGGGCCCAGGTACAATTGCAACCTATGCACCTATTGAAGTTACACCCATGCTTGTTAGTACAGCTACTCCTCAAAACTGTACAGATAAATTCACAAAAAGGCTGCTGTTGTCAGTTGTAGTTTAGACTGCTTTCACACCTCCTTTTTCCTGTGCGGCATAATGCGGCGCTTTGCAGAAAAACCGCAACCGGGTTTTTTTTGCCGCCGGTTGCGTTTTTTTGCATAGACTTTCATTAGTGCCGGATTGGGCTGCATGGGCTTGCGTTCGGTGTGGTTTTTGCCGCATGCGGCAGATTTAGTCGATGCGGCAGCCAGATGGAACGCTGTCTGGCATGTTTTTTTGTCTGGCAAACTCAATATTCCATTATTTTCTCCAAATCTTTTGATCAAATAAGAATGATGTAATGCCTCCTTCACACGTCTGTGATTCTGGTATGTGTGATGTCTGTTTTCATACGTACTGGAGACACTGACATACGCAGACCCATTAAAATCAATGGGTCTGCGCACACATCATTGATTTCACAAGGACTGTGTGTCCATATGCACACGCATGTCCATGTGTTCAGCACGGAGACAAGTCTGTTTTTCTCCGACAGCACTGATGTCACACGGACCACACGCTGATGTATGTCACACGGACCACACACGGTACGTGACATCAGTGTGATACATGTTGGAGAAAATAGTTGTCTTTGAAATAAACTGATTTACTACACTCACCTGTCTCCAACGCTGCTGTATTCGGCGCTGCTATCACTTGCTTCCAGGCCCGCTCATTATGCTCTTGAATAGTCATTACAACATGGACCCGGAAGCAGTAGCGATGGGGACATCAGCACCAGGGACTGCAGCACCGGGGACAGGTGAGCAAAAAGTTCTTGCTCTCCGTGTGCTATCACTGATAGCACACGGTGAACACTAGTGTGCCAAAATCACGGCACAGGGATGGGCCATACATACCTTCAATACGGCTGTGCAAAACACAAACGTTTTTCATGGACATGTGAAGAAGGCCTAAGCATATATTTGTCATTTCCAGCAGTTAAAATGGAACCCAGATATAGGTTTCTCGGCGATTCCTACCGATTTTAAGTTTTCAGCAAGGTTGCAGCTCCAACAGATAAGTGGCACTAATGGTGCCTGGTAGAGATGAGCAAATTTTTTGAAATTTAAAATTGTCAACTTTGCTGGTTTCCCCCAAAATTAAATTTATGGTGAATGACTTGCACAAATTTTAATCTAGGCTTGTAATTGCTCATAAAATACATGTGTGCAGAGTCGAGAGAGCCTTACTGACCATAAGAGCTTATACTTTACAGGCGAGAAAAAAAAGGACCCTGTTGACCATAAAGAGCTTAGACTTACAGACAAGAGAATGGACCCCAGTGACCATAAGAGCTGACACACTACAGAAGAGAGAGACATACCAGTGACTCTGGAGATGGAAAAGGAGAGCCCCTGACTTCTGACGGCCCAGGTACTGACCAGCACTGTAAGAATCCAATAGCTACAGAACATTATAAGGAAGTCTGTCTGGCAAGCAGGGGCTGGCTGGCACATTTTACCCTGGGGAACAATCATAAGGCAGTGGCCCTCAAGTTGCGGCGGCCCACCTTTGGTCTGTTTATCTCTGGCCGCTGCATTAAAACAGCAGTGGTATCAGACTTTATGAACAGACTGGTACATATATATTGGAACAGAACCGCGCTTACTGCTTACATAGATACTGCAACAGAACCAAGATGACTACATAGATATGGGAACTGCAAGGAGCTTACTACAGAGATATAGGAACAGAACCAAGCTTACTGCAAAGATAAGGATGCAGAACCAAGCTTACTACAGAGATAAGGGAGCAGAACCAAACTTACTACAGAGATATGGAAGCAGAACCAAGCTTACTACAGAGATATGGTAGCAGAACCGAGCTTACTACAGAGATATGGGAGCAGAACCGAGCTTACTAAAGAGATATGGGAGCAGAACCAAGCTTACTATAGAGAAATGGGAGCAGAACCAAGCTTACTACAGAGATATGGGAGCAGAACCGAGCTTACTACAGAGATAAGGGAGCATAACTGAGCTTACTACAGAGATAAGGGAGCAGAACTGAGCTTACTACAGAGATATGGGAGCAAAACCGAGATTACTACAGAGATAAAGGAGCAGAACCAAGCTTACTACAGAGATAAGGGAGCAGAACCGAGCTTACTACAGAGATAAGGGAGCAGAATCGAGCTTACTACAGAGATATGGGAGGAGAACCAAGCTTACTACAGAGATACAGGAGCAGAACCAAGCTTACTGTACCCATATAGGAACAAAATCTTACTCAATCTACTACAAACAGAAACAGCAACAGAGCCAAGCCTCCTACAAAGCTACGGGAACAGAACAAGCTTACTGCATAGACATACTACCTGAACTAAGCTTACTGCTTAACTATGGTACTATAAATGAGCTTACTGTATTGATATAGGAGCAAAACCATGCTTACTACATAGATACAGTACCAGCTAACTACATGTACAAGAATTACAAAGTTTATCCAATATTTTCAATGTTAAACTCGTACGGAACGCGGCTGGCACACGGACTATACACTGATGCTATGTGTGTGCTGTACGTGTTTTTCACAGCCTCATAGACTTCTATTGGTCCTTGTCATCTGCGTTGCTGGGAAAAAAAAAACAAATGTCTCCGTAGGGGTCACACACGGTCTGTGTAAACACACGGACATGCGAGCAGCAACATAGCTTATAATGGGTACTTATGTTACCCATGAAAAAAGCGGATACAACACGTACCAGATACACAGACATGTGAAGGAGGACATAAGGTGGTGACATAGCTACGTCACAGTGCAGGGGTTAATTTCACTTTTCTTTGCATAAACATAGAAAGACAAATGAAATTCCCTAACACATATGTGAGCCCTTAGGGCCCATGTCCACAATCAGTGTCAGCAGCGTCTTGGACGCAAAGTGTTTTCACTGAGTCCAAAATGCCCTTGTTGTACAGTACAGGCACAATGGATGGGATTTATAGAAATCTCCGGTCCCCTGGGCTTCTTTTAGATGCTCCATAAACTGACCTCTGGCACTGCTTTTCTATCCTCGGCATGTCAAATTATTCTAACAGCGATGCTAGTGCTATTTGCAGGAGAACACAGCGAACATCTGCTGACAATCACTCTGATGGCATGCACGGACAGCACAATCTCCCGCCCAGGAGCCTAGTGTCTCCACCAGAGAAAGTATGCTGCGTGAAGACGCCTGATGATGGACACTCACCCTTATAGATTTAGTGTTGTGCCCTAAAGATACACATACAAAATACGCTATAAGGCTACGTGCCCACGGTCTAGACATGCTGTGTCCTGGACATCCTGTGTCCTGTGTCCGTAGGTACACTTTGAACAGAATCCCCTCCTCCAAACAAAATCCAGAAAATCACATTGTATGATTTTTAAATAATTATTTTGCATTTTCTTGCATGAAATAAGTATTTGATATAATAGAAAAAAAAGAACATACATTTGGTACAGAAACCTTTGTTTGAAATCCCAGAGGTCAGACATTTCCTGAATTTCTCTTGAATTTGCACACACTGCAGCAGGAATTTTGGCCCACTCTTCCATACAGATCTACAGATCTTTCAGGTTTCAGGGCTGTCACTGAGCAACATTGAGTTTCAGCTCCCTCCAAAGATTTTCTATTGGGTTCAGGTCTGGACACTGGCTAGGCCAGTCTAGGACCTTGAAATGTTTCTTCTGGAGCCACTCCTTAGTTGCCCTGGCTGTGTGTTTCTGGTCATTGTCATGCTGGACAACCCAGCCATGACCCATCTTCAATGCTCTGACGTTGGAGTGTGCTTGATTGAGTGTGTGGACAGGTGTCTTTTAGGCTATCTGCACACGTTGCGTCCTGTACCTTGCAGAAATGAATGCATCCTCTGGCAGAATTTGTCATTGTCAAATTTGGTATTGAAAAAAAAAACGCAGGTAATACGCATGCGTTTTTCTTGCCTTTTTACCGTGTTTTGACCGCGTTTTGCATGCATTTTCAGTGCTTACAAAGAGATGCGTTTTCTAAACAAAGACATTACTAAATAAAGTTTGAACATTCAAACACTAGGAAAAAAAAAATCATGTTTTAAATCATACACTAAAATACTAATTTTAATAAAAAGATTATTGAGATTTAATATATATATGTATATATGTTTTGTTAATTTTCCTCAGAAAATTTCCAATTGCACGCCTTGCTATGAGTAATGGGATGCTTCTTCATGACAAGTCTTCACTTGCTGGATTCCCCTTCAATTACACTTTCCTTTTCCGTTAAGAAGAGCCGAGGGACCAATGCACACAGTGACTACACACTATAGTTAGAATGTAACCTAATATTTCTCTTTCTTCCCAGTGAAGGATTGCTCTTCTCCTGAACTCACACATGGATAATAATTCACAAAATGATCTCTGCAGGAAAAGGCAAGTCTCCAGCTGTCCTGGAATTCTCGAAGATCCCTATAGAATTTATGCTCTTACCTGGGACTCGTCAGAGCTTGAGGAAAGTCTTATGATGTCCATGAAAGCTGACACAGTCACGGTGCCTGCACTGGAAGGTTTCTCAACAGTACATGTTACAAATTTTTGAAGTGAATATATCTCTAAAGGTGCTATTGACATGAATTTCTCACCAGATATTGGTAACAACCCATCCAAACCACACAGGCAAAGAAATCAAACCATTCATGTCCATAAATAAAGTTATGTATAATAATGAGAAATGACACAGGGAAAAAGTATTGAACACGTTTACTGAAATGTATTTAATACTTCATACAAAAGTATTTGTTGGTGATGACAGATTCAAGATGCCTCCTGTATGGAAAAACTAGTTGCATGTATTGCTCAGGTGTGATTTTGACCCATTTTTCTAAACAAACACTCTTCAAATACTGAGGTTTCCGGTGGGCTCCTTATATAAACTATAAGCTTCCGTTCCTTCCATAAATTTTCTATTGGATTCAGGTCAGGTGATTGACTGGGCAATTCTATCAGTTTTATTTTCCTTCTCTGAAACCAGTTGAGAGTTTCCTTGGCTGTGTGTTTGGGATCATTGTCTTGCTAAAATGTCGACCCTCGTTTCATCTTTATTATACTAATAGATTGCAGCAGATTTTTATCATGAATGTCCCTGTACATTTGTCTTTTCTTCCTTCATTCAATTATATGAAGTTTGCTAGTGCTGCATGATGAAATGCAGCCCCACACCATGATACTCCCATCTCCAAACTTTACTGTTAGTATGGTGGTTTTGGGGTGTTATGCCGTAGAGTAGTGGAGTCTTGTGGGATGAGTGTGCATACAGGTCATGGATGCTGAGTGCATTACTTATTGTTTTATTTGAAATTATTGTAAACAAAACAAAAAAAAACAGCTCACCGGAGGGTGTATAATGAAATACCGTACTCAGATACTTGATCTGTCACTCAGGTGAACAGCATGAAGGGTTTGAAGCAATTAGTCCAGCATCCGTGATGAATTAAAACAACTATTGTAATGAAACCATTTAAAATAAGCTATGTTAGCGTAACATACATAACACAAAAAATTTAAAAAAATACCGTTGATGCATTTCAAGCAATGATGTGCTCTTAACCTTTGTCAGGCTGCATAATTTTGCCAAAATTTCTCGACCTCTTATCTCGGAAGGGGGTGGAGATATTTTATTGAAATTTGGCCAATATATTCTGGACCAAAACTGCTGAGATGTCATGAAATTTCAGCCCTCTATGGCTTTTCGGAAAAAAAAAATTATTGCAATTTAAAAAGGGAATAGTTACAATTGTACCTATTCAGCTGGACGAAGGTTAATCATGACAAAAATATATACTGGGTTGTTAGCTTGGCAGGACTGGCTCTGCGAAAGACACAGGATTAGTATGAGGCAAGGCAAAGGGGGACCTGACATCTAGCTCAAGGAACACGTTGAACAGGCGCCGCCCACATGGAAAGGGAAGCCTTATATACCCTGTCCCAGTATCATGTCATATCCTGCTTCAGGAGTGCCGGGCCTATAAGTTAAGGTGAGTGGGCGCAGCCCCGCCTTATACACATGTATGGGCCTCAGAATTAGAGCCAGACAACTCAGAGTCAGACACAAGAGAGCAGGACGCAGGGGAGCACGAGTGGGAGCGGCAACCGCGACCAGTGGGCACATGGACCGTATTAGTGGGTAAGGAGTGATACCGTGAGACTGGACCAGTGGGTAAGGAGCGGTGCCATGCAGGTGCGACCGGATCAGTGGGTAAGGAGCGGTGCCGGTACATCGGGAGCGTGACAAGTATATAGCAGTTATAGTGTTAGGGTGGGTGCCCACATCAAGTGCTGCAGACATTTTTGCACTAAAAACATGTATCTTGGCAAGAAAAAATATGCATAAAAATATCCAATTTTAATGTATTTTAAGGTGTTTTATTTAAACATTTTTTTCAAATTCAGTGGAATGATTGAAAATTTCTGAAAGAATTTACATGCTGTAGATTTGAAACAGCTTCAAATCTGCAAGGAAAGAATAAGTAATGGGTGCATGATATTTCAGAAATCTAATTCACTATGTTGAAACAATAGAATGCTACATTTTTGAAGGGAAAAATGCGACATGTGAACATACTCTTGGAAGTCTAACCTGGACACCAGTATTGTAAATCACATGTTTTAACCCCTTCACCTCTGGCCGATTTTTGGGTTATTTTGCTCCCCTTCTTGCGAGAGCCGTAACTTTTTTATTTTTCTGTCAATCTTGCCATATGAGGGCTTGATTTTTTGCTGGAGGAGTTGTATTTTTAAATGAAACTATAAGTGTTACAATATAGTGTACTGGAAAATGGCAAAAAAATTCCAAGTGCGGAAAAATTGCAAAAAAAAGTGTGATTGCAGTACGATAGTTTTTGGGATATTTTATTCACCGTGTTCAATATATGGTAAAACTGATGTGTCGGTGTGATGCCTCAGATTGCTGTGAGTTTGTAAACACCAAATATGTATAGGTTTGCTTTTATTTAACGGGTTAAAAAAATCAGACGTTTGTCCAAAAAAAGTGGCACACTTTTTGCACCATTTTCCACGACCCGTAGAGTTGTCATTTTTCTGGATCCATGGCTCAGTGATGGTTTATTTTTTGCACCTCAAGATGATGTTGTTAATAGTACCATTTTTGTGCAGATGCTACATTTTGATCACTTGTTATTGCATTTTTCGCAAAATTTGCGGCAACCAAAAAATTTAATTTTGGCGTTGGGAATTTTTTTTGTCGTTTACCAATCAGCTTAATGAATTTTATATTTTGATAGATCAGGTATTTCTAAACGCGACGATTCCAAATGTGTGTATTTTTTTTTTTTAACTCTTTCATTTTCAATGGGGGTGATTTAAACTTTTAGGTTTTTAATTTTTTTAAAAATTTTTAAAACTTTTTTTACTTTTTTTTAATTTACTAGTCCACTTAGGGATAAGGATCAGCAGTCTGATGATCGCTCAAACATTTCTGTCACATTTTGACAGCGCAATTTAAGGGGTTAACAGGCACGAGTAGATCACGGATCCACCCATCCCTGCGAGACACACACGTACAAATGCTGTACAAATCAGCAGACGTGCACGGATTGCCGCCGGCTGCCCGCAGCAGCCTGGGGTGATTACACTATGGTGGCTTGGGACATACCGTTGTGGCCCGCGGTCATTAAGGGGTTAATTCTGCCCTATGATGGTTCCTCTAAGGGAAATATCATTGGGATTGGTTAACAGTCTAAGGTATATGGGGGACTCCTGACTCTCCTCAAAACATGATGTCAGAGAAGAGGATCTGGGATGTTGAAACTCAATTGCCTTTTATTTGGTGCAGAACACAGGGTTGCTCAGCTGAGATGTAGATTACTGTAGCCTTAAAGGGCATCTGTCAGTAGTATCAACCCCATTAAGCTGTCTATATGGACATGTAGGTCATAGGAAGCTGAATAAAATGACACCACGTTATCCACAATCTGATGTCATATTCAAGAGAAATCCACATTTTCTTAATATGTAAATGAGCTGTTAAGATCTATAGGCCGGACACAGATCTCACTGAGAATTTGTCTCCAGAGCTTATTTTAAATACAAGGAGGCGTTACCAATGTGATCTGTGATGTCTGCTCTCTGGATCTCAATCCCCAAAATCCTTTAGAATGTAAGCCCGCAAGGGCAGGGCCCTCTTCCCTCTGTACTAGTCTGTCTATTGAAACTTGTATATGTATTCTGTATGTAACCCCCTTCTCATGTACAGCACCATGGAATCAATGGTGCTCTATAAATAAATATTAATAATAATAATAATAATTAATAATAATAAATAGTGCAAATATCTCTCTAGATATCAGATCGCAGATATTAAAGGTTGGTTTAATGTGATGTGAGGTGAGCAGGAAGTTGACGTGACATCACCGGGACCCCGAAGTCACGGAGCCCGGAGGTCAGGCGATGGGGAAGAGCGGACTGCAATAGCGCTGCTCTCAGACACTATTGCCAACATAAGGTATTTGAGAGTAACATTGTTTCTCAACATAATATCGATCTAGCAAATAATAAATATGGGTGAACCACTTCTTTAAAGTATCATATTATTCTGCTTCCTATAACCTACATGCCCATATGGAGTTGATCCTACTGACGGTTTGCCTTTACATTTCTGTACAGTTTATTCTGTATATATGAAGTAAAATTATTGCAGTATCACATTGGTCTTGACAGAATTGCCTTTGTGCCTGTTTTTGTCTAGTTTTATGTATTTTCCACCTTTCCACCTTTTTTGAAGTCTATTTTATATGTGCTTGCCTGTTTGTTTTTTCTTTGTTTTCACTTTATGGGCAGTTTAGCAATTTCAGATGTTCTGATTCATCAATTGTGACTTTCAAAAAGTAAAATAATTGGAACAACTTCACTCCAGTCCCCCCCACACAGAGAATATTTGTCAGTACACAAATATTTTGCAACAATTTTTTTGCAGCTTTTGTGTCAATGGGTGACTTTTTACACCAAAAGTTGCAACAATAGTTCAAGACATGAAAGCCTAGTTTTGACTTTGCACCAAATTCATAAACTGAGTGCACCATTGTTATGAATTTGGTGCCAAAAACGGGCACTATACAAGAAAAGAAAGGAAAGTGGCTTAAAAAATGAAAATGTTGTTTTGGAGCCACTGTGTGATTATTAATTATTATTATTTATTATTATTATAGCGCCATCAATTCCATGGCGCTTTACAGGTGAAAGGGGTGTACATAATAGGGACAAGTACAATAATCATAAACAATACAAGACACAAACAGGTACAGGAGGAGAGAGGTCCCTGCCCGCGAGGGCTCACAGTCTACAAGGGATAGGTGAGGATACAGTAGGTGAGGGTAGAGCTGATTGTCCGGCGCTGTATCAGACTGAGGGTTACGGCAGGTTGTAGGCTTGTCGGAAGAGGTGGGTCTTCAGGTTCCTTTTGAAGCTTGCCAAGGTGGGCGAGAGTCTGATGTGTTGTGTTGTAGACCTTTTTTGAAGTCTATTTTATATGTGCTTGCCTGTTTGTTTTTTCTTTGTTTTCACTTTATGGGCAGTTTAGCAATTTCAGATGTTCTGATTCATCAATTGTGACTTTCAAAAAGTAAAATAATTGGAACAACTTCACTCCAGTCCCCCCACACAGAGAATATTTGTCAGTACACAAATATTTTGCAACAATTTTTTTGCAGCTTTTGGTGTCAATGGGTGACTTTTTACACCAAAAATTGCAACAATAGTTCAAGACATGAAAGCCTAGTTTTGACTTTGCACCAAATTCATAAACTGAGTGCACCATTGTTATGAATTTGGTGCCAAAAACGGGCACTATACAAGAAAAGAAAGGAAAGTGGCTTAAAAAATGAAAATGTTGTTTTGGAGTCACTGTGTGATTATTAATTATCATTATTTATTATTATTATAGCGCCATCAATTCCATGGCGCTTTACATGTGAAAGGGGTGTACATAATAGGGACAAGTACAATAATCATAAACAATACAAGAGACAAACAGGTACAGGAGGAGAGAGGTCCCTGCCCGCGAGGGCTCACAGTCTACATTGGATAGGTGAGGATACAGTAGGTTAGGGTAGTGCTGATTGTCCGGCGCTGTATCAGACTGAGGGTTACGGCAGGTTGTAGGCTTGTCGGAAGAGGTGGGTCTTCAGGTTCCTTTTGAAGCTTGCCAAGGTGGGCGAGAGTCTGATGTGTTGTGGCAGAGCATTCCAGAGTATGGGGGAGGCACGGGAGAAATCTTGGATGCGATGGGGGGAAGAGGAGATGAGAGGGGAGCAGAGAAGGAGATCTTGTGAGGATCGAAGGGTAAATTTATCTGTGATAAATGCGTCTGGTTTGTCATTGCCGAAAATTAACTTTTCTAAGCTTTGCTCTGTTCACACCATGTTCACTTTGTCAGATACATGCTTTTGTATACCAAAAAAAGATGTGCAAATGAAGAATGACAATTCCATATTGTTTCCAAATTGTATTTTCTTAACTCCTTCTCGACTAGGCAAACCTTTTTATTTTTTTTGTGTTTTCCTTTTTTCCTAACTTAATTCCAAAAAACATTACTTTTTAACATTTTAGGTTTACATGTCACTATGCAGGCTTATTGGACCGAGTTGTAGTATTGAATTACACATTTATACTTCCAGAAAATACCAACAAACAGGAAGAAGCGTTATGAAATGATGAAAAACCGCAATTGTGCCATTGTTTTCATTTTTACAGCATTCATTTTGTGGCAATTTGGTTCTTGAGGTTAAAACTATAACAATTTTGTAGTTTTTTTTATAGATATATAATTAACACTTGTGAAATACTATTATGGTTCCATGATATAAAAGGTCTGAATTTATTTTGTTGGTTTGTATAATTCCTATTAATTTGCTTATATAATATAAAGTAAATTAGGTGCTTGGTGGTCTCAGCCCCCTGAGCAGTGCCTGGTGGTGCTATGGGGTCATTTGTATTCTAGCCTGCCACCTCAGCTGCATTTCCACTTATAGGGTTCGCTCACATCTGCGTACAAATACGCCAAGTGCAATGTGCGCTCACAGCAATGTTATTCAAAGAGGCAGTGTTCATCTGTGAAATTTTTCTCACCTGGAATCGGGCTGAGAAAAAAATTGCAGCATGCTGCACATGGCTTTGTAAAACGGCCGAGCCTCGCCAATGAAAGTCTATGGGTATGAGAAAAAAATTAGACAGCACACGGACCACTCGTATGCCATACAATTTATATATACATATCTAAAAGGAAAAAAAAGGATTTAAAGATATAGCTAGATAGATTATAGAAATATATTAAATAGATAGCTTGAATTGAGATATCCTAAAGATATATAATTTCCCAACCTCCTCTACATATTAGAAACTTGCCCCCTTTAGTGTATTTCATGTTTAATTTATTATACAGCTTTTTATGCTTGTTGAAACTAATAAATTAATAATAAAAAAAGGTCCTCCCTATTTTTGATAACCGCAAAGCAGACAGCTGTGGGCTGATATTATCAGACTGGCAAAGGTCCATGGTTATTGAGCCTATCCCAGCCTAAAAATACCAGCCTGCAGTCACCCCAGAAGTGGAAGATCAAGAGATGCTCCAATTCTGGCGCTTTGCCTTTGCTCTCCCTGATGTCTTGGTGTATTGGAAATAGGGGGAAAGGTACTCGGGGTTGATGTGAGCTGTGTAGTGGCAGCTGGCATCAAGCCCTGGTGTTAGTAATGGGGATGTGTCTATCAGACACCCCCATTGCTAATCTGTCGCCCAGGGTTCTGGAGTACTCGGTCCCGGGCGGTATAACTGGGGAAAACGTTACTTTGATGGCCGTTGCCCAGTCCCGTGCCCTTGAGTGCTTTTTAAAAGAGGAATATTTACAGGGGATTTTTGAATAAAGTTCACACGTGACGCCACTTGCGGTTTTGCGGTTATGGGGATGGAGCCGTCGCCGCACAGATTTCACTATTGGAGCTGGTGTTAGTGGCAGCCTGGATGTTAGGCACTCCGCAAGCAGGGCCAGGCCCCAGAGGATAGATGTGGAAGATGGGTGTTGAAAGAAGGTAAGCCACACAAGGGGTTTCAGTGTAACTGGTACCTCTACTCACAGTAAGCTGGAAATTGGTCACCCGAGGCCGGCTGGTCTCAACCGCAGGTCCCCTTAGTCCCAGTGCCGGTTTAGTGACCTGGTGGCTTCTTTCCCCTGCACCTCTCTTTGGTTGGTGGGTCCCCGTGGCTTGGAGCAGCTGGGGGTCCCCTCCTGGTTGTCTTCTACAGCAGTCTGTATGACCATAGCGTGAACCCTGTGGGGTTTGAGTCTCTGGTCCTGTGTCCCTGGTTCTCCTGTTGCTACTGTGTCCCGAACTTCAAGGTCAGTGAGGTCCTTAATGGTCCCCTCACTGTGCTGATTTTATCAGGTCTGCCTGGAGCGTTTGCCTGACCTAGGTTTCTGTAACCTGTTGGTGCGTAGTTCCGGGAGTACTCCACCGTACTCCACCGGCAAATAACTGCCTGGGCCCACAGGTCACTGTTGCACTCCTGACAGTCCTTCCTCTCCTTTCTCTGTCACTGACTTCTGCCGACTACTGTCTCTGACTGTCCACTGTCTGCCCCTCCCACCTGGTCATCTAGTGGACTGGATTGGCTCCATCTCTAGGCAGCCATCCATTAGTCCAACACTAGCCTGGTACCAGTCTATGGGAGAATATGGGAAAAACAGGGATTATCTGAAGTGTTTGGTTATTACCGGCACTGGTCTTCTGGGTCCCTAGGGGGTAGGCCCTACATCCTAGCCTCGACTACTGCAACATCCTCCTCTGTGGTCTCCCTGCTTACACGCTTGCCCCTCTCCAGTCCATCCATAATTCTGCTGCCCGAGTGATCCACCTCTCTCCTCAATACCACCCTGCTTCTCCTCTCTGCAAATCCCTCCACTGGCTCCCAATCTTCCACCGTATCCAATTCAAACTACTAACACTGACCTATTGAAATACTATGTCCCAAGAATGACAAAAGTATTTTAGGAGTGATACCTTTATAGGCTAACCAGAAAAATTATATTAGCAAGCTTTCAGAGCACAGAACACTGACCTACAAAGCCATCCATAATCTATCTCCTCCGTATATCTCTGAACTAATTTCTCACTACTCTCCAAAACGCAATCTCCGATCCTCCCAAGATCTCCTTCTCTCCTCCTCTCTCATTCGCTCCTCACGCAACCGACTCAAAGACTTCTCCCGAGCATCCCCAGTCTCCTGGAACTCGCTGCCTCAACATGTAAGACTATCAACTACACTTGCAAACTTCAAACAGAACTTGAAAACTCATCTGTTCAGAGACGCCTATAACCTTCAATGACCTCACTGCTTCACCACCACAGCTGCCGCCCCACCACTGTGCGGAGCTGCCGCCCCACCACCGTGCGGAGCTGCCGCCCCACCTACTGTCTACTCCCCAAAATCCTATAGAATGTAAGCCCGCAAGGGCAGGGCCTTCTTCCCTCTGTACTAGTCTGTCTATTGTAACTTATATATGTATTCTGTATGTAACCCCATTCTCATGTACAGCACCATGGAATCAATGGTGCTCTATAAATAAATAATAATAATAACTTATATGTGTTCGTGCAATATCTGTATCTGTATTGATCCATGCTCCCAGATTTACCTTTATTGTATCCCGTGGTACATGCTTGTCCATCTCCCTGCACTTTACCTTCCCCGTTTGTTATCTTCACTTTAGATTGTGTATTTTTTAATCATTGTTCAATAAAGATAATTTTTTATTCACATCTTGGAAAATGACTCCGTTTTCTCTAATTATATCCTGGTAGGGATGCAGTACCTTGTAGCTCCCTGATGGCTTCAGGGGCGCTACACTAACCCAGTAAGTTAAAAGAAAAAAAAAAACAGACACAGAAATACTAAACATCAGTGTAGAATAGCTAAACCTCTGACAATGGACCCCGTGCAAACAGTGACTAGTTTACTATACTTGTATCATGTAAAATATTTGGCCCTACAGAGAATTCTTAAGTAGAATGTAAAGCTGACAATGAATGTCATAGCCAGCAGTCTGTAGATATCAGATTCAGAAATCACACTAAAGTGCACAAGTGAATTGCTATTTCAAGGGATCCTTCACTTTTTACTACAACGTTAATTTGACAATGAGGGTATCTTCCTGCTGAGACCCCAGTGTAAAGCTATAAATTATGCGGAAACACAAAAACACAGCATCTACTACTCAATTAACAAAATTCTATAAGTTAACCCCAATTAGGCGAAGGGAGGTCTAACCATACCTAAATATACAGCAAAAATGCGTAATGTTGTATGCACAGAAAAATAGTAATATTTGTGATGTTGATCAATAAGTAAATTGCTCTTGAATGAATCATTATAAATATATACAGTATATTACAGTAGCCTGAACCATGATAACTTCCGATGATTTGAATAACAAGATAAAGATAGAAGTGAAATTAGTACAAACATTAAAGAAAAAAACTGATATACAACTGTCAAGTCATAGCGATATCAGCCTATCTTGAGATCTTTGAGTGACCTCTAGTGGTAAAATATGTTACTGCCTCGAAGTCAAATTTGGTTTAACCCCTCAGGTACAGCTGATCTGCTGACATTTAAAAATCTATGTGGATTTTGATGTATATATTGTATAATGAGAGTTATTACACTTTTTTAATCATTAAGCATTTTTAGGATCTTTGTTCAGTCATTAGATGGACACATTCCTGATTATACTCAGAAGCTGAAATCCTGTTGTGCTCATGGTGAACTTATATGAGCGCAGAGCATGTTAAAAGAAACTGGCTTGTGAAGGGTTAATTGAATAGACACCATCACAGAGTCAGCTGATGAGCACATGCCCAGCTAATCCCAAATGGATCTTCATATAGTGAATGGACTGGCTGACTCTATCCGAATGGATCTCTACGCCATATTATTATTATTATTATTTATTATTATAGCGCAATTTATTCCATGGCGCTTTACAAGTGAGAGAGGGTATACGTACAACAATCATTAACAGTACAAGACAGACTGGTATAGGAGGAGAGAGGATGCCCTATGCCATATGCCCTTAACCTCTTCCTGACTTTCCTATAAAACTCCTACAGAAAAAAAAGACAAATCTAGAAACTGGAAATATTTTTAAAAATAGTTTTAAATAAGTTTAAAAATAAAACAATTAAAAAATACAGGTTTAGTAATGATGCATCCATAAATGTTTGATCTATCAAAACTTAAATTAATTAATTTGTGTGGTAAAGAGAAAAAAAATCAAAATTTAAAAAAAAAGAATTAAAAAAGTTGCAGTAAAGAGCAATCAAAACATTGCATAAACCTTTAAATATTACGAATAAACACGTCAGCTCGTCACCTAAAAAACAAGCCCTTATGCGCCGCTATAAGTATAAAAATAAAAACCGTTATGGATCTCACAACCCAAAAAGTGGCCATGCAAACCAATTTTTTTAGACAAATGTACTAATTTTCTTTCATCACTTAAATAACAAAATCTAAACAAGTTTAATATCTCCGCAATCATGCCGACCTGGAGAATCATGGTGCTGGTCCGTTATTATCACACTGTACGAACACTGTAAAGACAAAACAATGGTAGAATTATGGTCTGCTTCTGTCAAAATGTCTCCGTACTTGTAATATTTTCCCTGGTTTCCATTACATTATATGAAAATATGAAAGATGCAGTTCAAAACTACAAATCATCCAAAACCAAACCATGATATAGCCATAGGAACAGAATAATAAAACGTGAAGAATATCAGGGGAAAAAAAGGCAAAAGTGAAAAATAGTCATGGTTGGAAGGGGTTAAAGGAATGTGGTAGCAGTTATAATTATCAGACTCTACAGCAGGTTTACATGCATGTGTGTGTTTTCCCTATGGAGTTTTTTTTTTTCGTTGCTCCCCCAAAACCACTTCTAGACATTAATTTAAAGGCTCTAGTGAATTCAATGAATGGCTGCACAGAGATCCTAGATGGGGCAACTCTAGAAATTCAAAAACACCAGGAATATACAAATACTGTGTACAAAATAAAAAAGATTAACAAAAAACATACAAATAATGAAATTATGGTATATTACAAAAAAGAACATTTAATTATGTAATTGCATTAGATGTGGAGGGAATGATGAATTGCTGCAATGCATTGTGGGGTGACTTTATTACACACAAACATATATAATATACTTATATACAACACATTCTACTACTATATATATACTGACTTGTATATATGCATGTGTGTGTATATTATATATGTATATATATATTTATCTCTTACTGGTTGTGAAAGAAATTAAAGTATAAATTATACAACAGACCTACCTCATATGCATTACATTTTGGTTTACAAATTTCCACAATAAGTCGACTATATTATGTGCAACAAGTAGCAAAAAGCAATAGAAGAGCTAAACAATGCCGATAGGAACCAAATACTCTATAAAATAGTAATATATTAACGCCAAAAATAGTGAGATTTCAGTAGCCGTCTCCATAAAACGTGGTCACTTTCACTGATACATTCTGCCATCAACTTTACTAACCCTATAACATAGTGTTCTGTGGTTTAGTCTCTCATTGTCCGTCTGCAGCCTTTCTACAGGAGTTATGAGGTTTAGTCAGGTTATGTATTCTACATTTGTTTTTGTGTTTATTTGTGCTATTATTCTACATTAAGTCAAGTTAAGATTTAAAGCCCTTTTAAGCCTTAAATTTCTGGTTTTCAGCTCCTTAGTAGAATACCACCACCTAATGGTGGTGAGTAGAGTTGAGCGCGGTTCGCGGTTCGAGGTTCTCCAGTTCGCGGTTCAAGTGATTTTGGGGGCTGTTCTAGATCGAACTAGAACTCGAGCTTTCTGCTAAAAGCTCGATAGTTCTAGATACGTTCGAGAACGGTTCTAGCAGCAAAAAGCAGGGCTTTTTACAGCTACAGTGTGCAGGAGCCATCGCTGGCAGCCTGCCAGAAGCTGGTAACCAAGATAAACATCGGATATCCAAGCAAAGCGCTTTGGTTAGTAACCCGATGTTTATCCTAGTTACGTGCAGGAAGCCCACACTTCCCCGCTCAGCTTGCTCCGCCCCCTCCTGCCCGCGGCATGTACACACGTACACACACACACACACACTCTGCACACACACTCTGCACACATGGTCCCACTCAGCTTACCTGCGGTGATGAAGTCCCGCCATCCCGACCTCAGCGCTGTCACTGTCCTCCATGGCCGCCGCTTGCCACATCACCTTCTCTCGCTTCCGATCCGAGACTGACTAGCGGTGAAGTCACGGGCCTCTCGCGATACTTGGCTGTGAAGGCGGCAGTCATTGAACTCAGTGACAGGTGCTGTCAGTGTGCTGGAGATCAGCGCAGGTAATGTACTGACAGCAGCACTTGTCATCCCCTGCAGTGACCTGGGCTGACCCATTGATGTTAGCTCAGGTCACTGCACTGCTCTCCCAGCCAATGGGGAACATCCTGCTCTTCATTGACTGGGACAGTGTGGATCGTCATGGCAACCCCTTGGATTACACCAGACCTGGATTTGTTTTTCTTTCTAATAAATTGGTTAAAGAGGGAATGTTTTGGGGAGTGTTTTTTCAAATAAAAATGTGTTTGTCGTCTATTTTTTTTTATTACTGACTGGGTTGGTGATGTCGGGTATCTGATAGACGCCTGACCTCACCAACGCCAGAGCCTGATGCCAGGTGACATTACACATCTGGTATTAACCCCATATATTACCCCGTTTGCCACCGCACCAGTGCGCGGGATGAGCTGGGGCGAAGCACCAGGATTGGCGCATCTAATGGATGCGCCACTTCTGGGGCGGCTGCGGCCTGCTATTTTTAGGCTGGGGAAAGTCCAATAACCATGGACCTCCCTAGTCTGAGAATATCAGACCCCAGCTGTCTGCTTTACCTTGGCTGGTGATCCAATTTGGGGGGGGAACCCAAGTGGTTTTTTTTTTTAAATTATTTATTTAATTAAAAATAACAGCGTGGGGTGCCCTCAGTTTTGGATTACCAGCCAAGGTGAGGTTGCCAGCTGTGGTCTGCAGGCTGCAGCCGTCTGCTTTACCCTAGCTGGCTACAAAACTAGGGGGAACCCTACGTCATTTTTTTTTTCATTTTTTTGGCTAAATACAAAGCTAAGCACCCCTTAGTGCCACATGAAAGGCACCAAAGGGTGCAAAATTACAAAATGCAGGAGAGTGGGACATTATGTGTCTTTCTGCCATTATAATGACAGAAAAGACTGATATGAAGTGTACAAGCACAAGAAAATCACCAGAGCGCTCTACGCTGTGAAAAGCAGTAGAAAATGGCACTGGAGTGAACATGTGACCGCCTCATGTAGGATGAAGCTATGGATCCTGGGTAAATTTATGCATTTACCCTCCTTCAGTTTTTTTGCAGCACACAAAAAAACGGAAGGCACACGGATGACAAACAGATGACATACGGACGTCTACGTAACGGAAACGGATGCCACATGGATGCACCCGTGAAAAAAACGGACTGTTTTTTGCAGACCGCAAAAATGGATCGGTCGTGTTAATGTATGTGACGGGAGTGTACAACAGAGCAAAGGATGGACGAGGCCGAGGGACGATCCAACAGGTTTATTCACAAGAACACTGGAACAGCACACGATAAGTCCACATAAAACAGATTCGGGGGCCCTTCCCGACAATCCTCGGACCGGATAACAAAGCAATCGTCCTTACAGTAGTCCAAAGAGTTCCACACAATCCAACGGGCCGCCACACCGGCCTAGCTCCGTCCGTGTCCACAGCCACCCAGGCTGGGAGCTCCTTCTCTTTCCAAGTTTTAGATCACTCTGAAGTTACAAAAAGGGAAATGCATTGTCTGTGCTCCTTGACCAGCCCACCATGTTCAAGGGGTAGGGGTCACACATCCTTTCATCAATGGTTTGGTCCATCACAGGGCTCCAATATGTCTGCCAGCCACAGTAGATGAAGGGATCCCCTGCTGTGCAGCACAATGACTATTCCTTCACTGGCCAATGCAATTACAGACTAGATACACAACTCTGGATAGAAGATGACAGGCTATTTACATAATCACATTAGATGCCAAGACTGCAATTGTATGAGGGAGACACATTGAGACCAGTAGCTCCCCCAAGAAAATACATGAATTACAACTAATACAACCAGGGAAATATACATATCATGACATAGTATCACAGCATATACAGTGAGAGGGTAAATTACATCTTCACAATCCCTCCCCCTCCCAACTTGTGTACGTACTAGGGACCTCTACAGGTCACTGGTTAAGTACACACAGGCAGAGCGTTACTTACATGTGGCTTCATGCAGCCACTAATTGGCATCGTAGCTCTCCCACATCATTGCCCAGGAGAACAGCTGCAGGCAGACCACCCATCACCCCTACCACACATCGCCTGACCCCAAAACCAAAGTTCAGATTCACAGTGGCTGTGGGAATAGTCCTCCATTGTCCACCAGCCAGTTCAATGACAATCCCAGGTCCTCTATGGATTGCCTCAGGCCGAACCACTCGGGGATCAGCCAGTGTGAGGAAAGCACCCGAGTCACAAAATCCAACAAGTCTCTGTCCATCCAGCACAACCTCCTGCAAGTGCTTACCTCAATGAGCAGAAGTCGTCATAACTGCGGGTCGCACCCCGTAAACTCCTGGTGGTGCAACATGGGGGGCTGAGTCACTAGGCCAGTCCTCACTTAGCGGTGCCACATCTTCCTCCATGGCACTGGGCTGTAAATAATTAACAATCCGATTGGGTGCAGGATCAGTCCTCATTTGAACAGCTGGGCAGGAGACTTGCCGATGCCCTGGCTGTCCACATTGATAGCATCTGAGCTGGGTCTCCCTCCATCCAAGGCGTCCTCTTGGGTAAGGGGTAGGGGAACTTGGAGGCCGGCTCCCACCTGAAGGTGCTGTAGGGGTTTGAGGATGATTCCTCCATGGGCTGGCTGGGCATGAGGCCTGCAAATGCCCGGGATGCCTACAAACATAACACCTACGCTCTGTTACTTCCTCTCCCCGGCGTATTCCAGAAAGTGCAGTAAAAGCAACTGGAGGCACATTAACACGGGTATCAACATGTGGTGGCTTAGAGGAACGGGGAACAATGGGGACAGAATAACTGGGGGCATCCGGTGTTGTGGAGCTGTTAGGCGTCTCTCCATCCCCAAACAGAACCCTCCACTGAGGCTTGATAGTGAGCACCTCATCAGCTAGAGCAGCAGCTTCCTCCACTGTCGCTGGTTTTCTCTCATGCACCCATTCCCGGATCTCAGCGGGGCACTGGGCAAAGAATTGTTCTTTTAGGATGACCTGCAGGAAGGTCTCCCAAGATAAGGCCTCCTCTGCCTCCAGCCAGCGATTACATATTTGTTTGAGTCTATGAGCATATATCTTAAAAGACACTTCCCCATCACAGGCTAAAGCACGGAACTGAGTCCTGTAAGTGTCTGGGGTCACAGCATAATGTTCTAGAATAGTCTGTTTAATCTCCGCATACTCACAGTTCCCCCGAGGGTACATAGCTCTATAGGCTTCAGCAGCTCCCCCCTCTAGGAGCCCAACCAGATGCCGGACACGCTCCCTGTCCGGGACTTCCATTAATCGACACTGATGCTCAAAGTCCTGGAAGAAGCCCTCAATGTCGCCTGCAGCCTCATTAAATGGCTTAAAGTCTTTGCGGGACACCCTGGGAAGTTCCCTCATGATGGGTGCTGGGGTTACAGTCTGTCTGGAACCTCTCGCGGCTTCCACAGCGAGCTGCTTATCCAGCAATCCCATCTCCTCCATCCTGCGCTCCTTCTCTTTAGCTCCACGCATGACCTCCATCTTATATTCTATGGTGGTCTCCTCTCCCAGCAAGGCCATCTCCTCCTCGTACAACACAACCCACTGACTTTTTTGGGTATTTACCTCCGGCTGCCGTCTTTCTTCCGTTTGCTGTGAGGATCCTTCCTCCACGTCATTTTGCGAGCAGACTCCTTCTAGCGCCTCAATCAGCTGCTCCTTGGAGAGTCCTTTGAAACGAACTCCTACTTCACGGGCCTTTGATTGCAGGCTCCCCAAAGTCCAGGTCTTCTACTCTGCAGTGCTGGTTCCTGATGTTGAGCCATTGTCCTCCATTCCTTCTGCTCTGATCCCACCGCTGCCAACCAGTTTGTGACGGGAGTGTACAACAGAGCAAAGGATGGACGAGGCCGAGGGACGATCCAACAGGTTTATTCACAAGAACACTGGAACAGCACACGATAAGTCCACATAAAACAGATTCGGGGGCCCTTCCCGACAATCCTCGGACCGGATAACAAAGCAATCGTCCTTACAGTAGTCCAAAGAGTTCCACACAATCCCACGGGCCGCCACACAGGCCTAGCTCCGTCCGTGTCCACAGCCACCCAGGCTGGGAGCTCCTTCTCTTTCCAAGTTTTAGCTCACTCTGAAGTTACAAAAAGGGAAATACATTGTCTGTGCTCCTTGACCAGCCCACCATGTTCAGGGGGTAGGGGTCACACATCCTTTCATCAATGGTTTGGTCCATCACAGGGCTCCGATATGTCTGCCAGCCACAGTAGATGAAGGGATCCCCTGCTGTGCAGCACAATGACTATTCCTTCACTGGCCAATGCAATTACAGACTAGATACACAACTCTGGATAGAAGACGACAGGCTATTTACATAATCACATTAGATGCCAAGACTGCAATTGTATGAGGGAGACACATTGAGACCAGTAGCTCCCCCAAGAAAATACATGAATTACAACTAATACAACCAGGGAAATATACATATCATGACATAGTATCACAGCATATACAGTGAGAGGGTAAATTACATCTTCACAATGTAGCCTTATTCTGATCTGCCGTTTATAAACAGCAGGCAGAAATAAGTGAATAGCGCCCCCCGGCGTCAGAAAATCTCCAGGGTTTCAGGGCTAGCTGAGACCCTGGAGATCATGATTCAGGACTGTTTTTCCGGTCCCCGCTCACGTGATCACAGGTATACACCGTACACCGATGATCATGTTACAGTAAATCACAGCGCCGGTAAAAAATTATTTATCTCCAATCTGGCATGAACAAACACTTCTTCTCCACTTTTTCTCCACCTTTTCTCCACCTTTTCTCCACCTTTTCTCCACCTTTTCTCCACCTTTTCTCCACTTTTTCTACACTTTTTCTCCACTTCTCCACTTTTTCTCCACTTTTTCTCCACTTTTTCTCCACTTTTTTTCCACTTTTTCTCCACTTTTTCTCCACTTCTTCTCCACTTCTTCTCCACTTTTTCTCCATTTTTTCTCCACTTTTTCTCCACTTTTTCTCCACTTTTTCTCCACTTTTTCTCCACTTTTTCTCCACTTTTTCTCCACTTTTTCTCCACTTCTTCTCCACTTCTTCTCCACTTCTCCACTTCTCCACTTTTTCTCCACTTCTTCTCCAATTTTTCTCCACCTTTTCTCCACACTTTCTCCATTTTTTCTCCACTTTTTCTCTGTTCTTTTTCTATGGTCGGTCTACCCATTAGCTCTGCCATGCATAGTGTAGCTCTACACCTACTGCACATGTTACTTTATGATTGACATCTCTTTCGTACCAGAGCTGTCTAAGCCTACTCTGACCCCATATTTGTCATTACTATATTGTCCTTGTACTGTATTATGACATTTGTCTCATGTGTTTCATTTCTTGCTGTGTTGCAATTTTTTTGCTGCATCCCAATTGTACCTCTACATTGTTCGAGTTTATGTTATTGTTCTCTCACTCTTATGTGATACTGATTATTGTCATTTTTCATGATTACATGCAGATAAGTCCAATCTGACGAAGGCTCAGGCCGAAACGTCATTTGTAACTTGTTTTGGCCAAAAACATATATGCTTATTAGTGATGAGCGAGCATGCTTGTAACTACTCGGTACTCGCACGAGTATCGCTGTACTCGGGCTGCTCGGCGGGGACCGAGTAATCTCGCGATACTCGTGCTGTACTCGTGGTCTTCATTTCTGCATGTTGGCGCTCTTTTGAGAGCCAGCCCTCATGCAGGGATTGGCTGGCAGACCACTGCAATGCCACAGCCCTGTTAGTTGTGGAATTGCAGTGATTGGCCGGCCTGCACAGCGTGACCGAGCCTTTATACCGGCCGGCGCGCTGTGCTCTGCTCACAGCTATCCAGACAGTCAGTGCAGGGAGAGTGTCGCTGATTCAGGGAAAGCTTTGCGGCCCTTTATAGTTAGTTCCGGAGCAGGGCTGCAAACAGTGTGACCAGAAGTCCTTCTCAGGACTATTCTAGTTGTATACAGGCAGGCAGGGTATAGCCAGGTCGGAGTACAGTAGCAGAGTCCTTCTCAGGACTATTGTTGCTATATACAGGCAGGGTATAGCCAGGTCGGAATACAGGCTAGTGACCAGAAGAGTCCTTGTCAGGACTATTGTAGCAGTATACAGGCAGGCAGGCAGGGTATATAGCCATTCCTAGTGGTGACCGTATACCAGCCTTCATCATATCTGGGGCTGGTGTACACAGTCTAAAACAGTCCAGATAGTGTCAGACTTCTCAGTAATTGTCGCTCCTAAAAACCAGTTAGGTTCTTATTGCGTCCGTGCTTGCATTTAAAAACAGCACGTGTGTGTCTGTCGGTGGCAGCGTACAGGTGCACGTTTTGCACAAACTATTATATAACGCACAAGTCTAGTGTATAATACACGTCAGTCAGCAGTGTCTGATAGTGTCAGACTTCTCAGTAATTGTCGCTCCTAAAAACCTGTTAGGTTCTTATTGCGTCCGTGCTTGCATTTAAAAACAGCACGTGTGTGTCTGTCGGTGGCAGCGTACAGGTGCGCGTTTTGCACAAACTATTATATAACGCACAAGTCTAGTGTATAATACACGTCAGTCAGCAGTGTCTGATAGTGTCAGACTTCTCAGTAATTGTCGCTCCTAAAAACCAGTTAGGTTCTTATTGCGTCCGTGCTTGCATTTAAAAACAGCACGTGTGTGTCTGTCGGTGGCAGCGTACAGGTGCGCGTTTTGCACAAACTATTATATAACGCACAAGTCTAGTGTATAATACACGTCAGTCAGCAGTGTCTGATAGTGTCAGACTTCTCAGTAATTGTCGCTCCTAAAAACCAGTTAGGTTCTTATTGCGTCCGTGCTTGCATTTAAAAACAGCACGTGTGTGTCTGTCGGTGGCAGCGTACAGGTGCACGTTTTGCACAAACTATTATATAACGCACAAGTCTAGTGTATAATACACGTCAGTCAGCAGTGTCTGATAGTGTCAGACTTCTCAGTAATTGTCGCTCCTAAAAACCTGTTAGGTTCTTATTGCGTCCGTGCTTGCATTTAAAAACAGCACGTGTGTGGCAGTCGGTGGCAGCGTCAGGCTCCATATTGTCCCTGGATAGAGACGTGCATGATGGCCTGTAAACATGAAGTGCCCATTGTAAGGAAGTGGGTCTATTGTAGTATAGCCCTTAGGCAGGGCAGCCAAAAATTTGGAGGCTCCACATTGTCCCTGGATAGAGATGTGCATGAGGGCCTCAAAACATTGTTCCCATTGCAAAGGAGCGGGTCTCCTGTCGTTGTAATGCCCATTCAGAAAGAATGGGCGAAAAAATTTACCACTGGGGGTATACCTGAAACAACGGCTTAACTATTGTAACGGTCACCATGATGGCGCATGAGGAGAAGGAGGAGCAGTCCAGCGATTAGCCAAAGTCCAGAAGTGTGTTACCATGGGTGAGTGGAGGTACATGGCAAATTCCCGTTACAAACTTTAAATTCCGCTGTCATTTGCTGGTGGTGTGTGGTGAAGTCTGGCCAAATCCAACCCTTGTTCATCTTGATCAGAGTCAGCCTGTCAGCATTTACAGTTGACAGGCGGGTGCGTTTATCTGTAATGATTCCACCTGCGGCACTAAAAACACGCTCTGACAAAACGCTAGCGGCAGGGCAGGCCAGGACTTCCAAGGCGTAGAGAGCCAATTCATGCCACGTGTCCAGCTTGGATACACATTAATTGTAAGGCACAGAGGAATGTCGGAGTACAGTTGTTTGATCTGCAAGGTACTCCTTGAGCATCTGGCCAAACTTAGGATTTCTTGTGGCACTACCCCTCACCTCAGGGGCTGTGGTATGTGAGGGGCTGAGAAAACTGTCCCACATCTTAAAGACTGTTCCCCTACCTCTGGCGGATTGGACTTGTGCCCCTCTCGGCTGTACGCCTTGGTTGTCCACTGATTCCTGACCTATGCCGCTAGCGTTTTGTGAGGGGAATGCTTTGCCTATTTCCGTGACTATGGCCTTCTGGAACTGCTGCATTTTGCCTGACCTCTCCGCCTCGGGAATAAGAGACATAAAGTTCTCCTTTTAGCGTGGGTCTAACAGTGTTACCAACCAGTAATGATTGTCGGCCAAGATGTTCTTAACGCGAGGGTCACGAGACAGGCAGCTTACCATAAAGTCAGCCATGTGTGCCAGACTCTTAACAGCCATCACTTCAGTATCCTGACCAACACGATGACTGAACATGCTGTCCTCCTCCTCCTCCGCCTCATCATCTACCCTGTCCTCTGGCCAGCCACGCTGAACCGAGGATATGACTGCATGTCATATCCTCAATTTGGCCAGAGAGTTGCTCCATGTCTTCATCCTCCTCCTCGTCATAGTCCTCCACTGCACGTTGTGATGAGACGAGGCTGGGCTGTGTGTTATCACCCACAACCACTACTGTTTCTTGCTCAAACTCATCGCGCTCCGCCTGCAATGCATCATGGTTGTTTTTTGAGCAGAGACCATTTTAGAAGGCAGAGAAGCGGTATGGTGACACTAATAATGTCGTCATCGCCGCTCACCATCTTGGTGGAGTCCTCAAAGTTTTGGCGGATGGTGCATAGGTCGGACATCCATCTCCACTCCTCAGGTGTTATGTGTGGAGTTTGACCCATTTCCCGACGGCTTAGGTGATGCAGGTACTCAACAACTGCCCTCTTCTGCTCACATATCCTGACCAACTTGTGCAGAGTTGAATTCCAACGCGTGGGGACATCACACACCAGTCTGTGTGCCGGAAGATGCAAACGGCGTCTTAAGCCGGCAAGGCCGGCTGAAGCAGTAGGTGACTTTCGAAAATGTGCAGACAGGCGGCGAACTTTTACCAGCAGATCAGACAGCTCTGAGTATGACTTTAGAAACCGCTGAACCACGAGGTTGAGCACATGGGCCACGCATGGAACATGTGTCAGCTGGCCTCGCCTCAAAGCCGCCACCAGGTTCCGGCCATTGTCACACACGACCTTTCCTGGCTTTAGGTTCAGAGTTGTGAGCCAGTGATCTGCCTGCTGTTTCAGAGCTGTCCACACCTCTTCTGCATTGTGGGGTTTGTCACCTATGCAGATTAGCTTCAGCACTGCCTGTTGCCGCTTCGCCGAGGCAGTGCTGCAGTGCTTCTGTGTCGCCCTGGACAAGCCAGGTGTTACGAGGGGCTGTCTGATAATAACCTAAAAGGAGTATCAGACAGTCAGGGTCCACCGTGCAAAGACTTCGCTGCAGACTATGGCAGAGTGCAATACCTCCGTTAACTCACAGAAGGATACAATAAGTAAGTAAAGCAATTCCTCCCTTACTTGGAGGGTGTGTGGAATGATCTCTGTTAATAATCACAGAGACAAAGGCAATGTGTGCGAAATGGCACCTACCCAGGTCCGCTCTTCTAGTGGTGCAAAAGAGACGAACAGCAGCGTAAGCCGCACAAAGCTCCCACCTGCGTTCGCTCCACTAGTGTGCGAGGACACGAACCACCAGACATGGCACCTGCCTAGGTCCGCTCCTCTAGTGGTGCAAAAGAGACGAACAGCAGCGCAAGCCGCACAAAGCTCCTACCTCTGTTCGCTCCCCTAGTGTGCGAGGATACGAACAACTGCCAGACGCAGTACAAGGAACGCTACCCTAGCGGCAACGTCCACCCACGAGTAGAATCACAAGGCCCAGCCAGACCATGTGCCTCAGGCACCTGCCTATGTCCGCTCCCCTAAGAGGTAAGGACACGGACAGCAGCCGAAGCTGTAAGGTATAAGAACGCCACCCTGCCGGCAGCGCTCACCTAGCATAGACAGAGGAATGCCCAGAGGAACGCGCACAGAGCGTCCACTCCTATGCAAGAACCAAGAGGACTGAGCACCATGCGGCGTGTGTCAGGGTCTTATATAGACTCTGTGCCTCATCCAAGATGGAGGACACCAGAGCCAATCCGCTGCCAGAACGACAGGAGTGACGTCATGCTGGCCTATCACCGAGCAAGACGTCACAAGCACATGACCAGCGACCAATCGGCATAGAAGGTGTCAGAGACATGTGACCTCGTGTCAGCGATGATGTCACCCGCACATGTGCAATGGCTCCAAGATTGGACTTAGTCTCCGGCGCTCGCACATGTGCAGTAGCAAGAAATCTGGACTTAGTCTCCAGCGCTCGCACATGTGCAGTAGCAAGAAATCTGGACTTAGTCTCCAGCGCTCGCACATGTGCAGTAGCAAGAAATCTTGACTTAGTCTCCAGCGCTCGCACATGTGCAGTAGCAAGAAATCTGGACATAGTCTCCAGTGCTCGCAGCAACCGTAACAGTACCTCCCCCTCAAGGGCCCCCCTCCCGGCGACGCAGGTAATCGGCAACTAAGTCGGGAGCATGGACAGCCTCCTCAGGCTCCCAAGAGCGATGTTCCGGGCCATAGCCCTCCCAATCTATCAAGAAGAACCTGCGCCCTCTAACCATCTTAGAACCAACTATGGCTCGTACCTCATAGCTAGAGCGAGAGGAATCAGAGGCAGGAGAGTGCACTTCACGAGCGTGAGGTAAAATAGCCGGCTTTAGCAGTGAGACATGGAATTTGTCATGAATCCTAAGATGGACAGGTAACTTCAATTGATAGACTACAGGATTTACCTGTCGAAGAACCTCATAAGGACCCAGGAAGCGAGGAGCAAATTTGACAGAGCTCACTCTAAGTCTCACGTGTTTTGCAGAGAGCCACACAAAGTCCCTTGGAGAAAAGACAGGAGCTGGGCGACGAAACCGATCGGACACCGTCTTCATACGGTCCTTAGCTGCTTGGATCGACTCTTGAGTCAGATCCCAAACCTCTCTGGCATTAGTTGCCCAGTCGGCCACAAGAGGAGGAGGTGCAGCAGCGGGAAACGGTACCGGTACCCTAGGGTGTTGCCCATTATTGAGTACGAACGGTGTCTGCCCAGTGGCCTCAGCCAGCGAATTGTTAAGGGCAAATTCTGCCCAGGGTAGGAGGGAGGACCAGTTATCGTGGTTCTCAGCAACAAAGTGTCGAAGGTATATAATCATAGATTGATTGGTACGTTCAACCAAACCATTAGTCTCCGGATGGTATGCCGAAGAGAGATTCAACTCAATTTGCAGAAGGCTACAAAGATCTCGCCAGAAACGGGAAGTAAATTGCGGGCCTCTATCACAAATGATACGATCTGGCATCCCGTGAAGCCTAAAGACATGCTTGAGGAATAGTTTGGCTAGTACCCTGGAAGATGGGATTCTCGATAATGGTACGAGATGAACCATCCGGGAGAAATGGTCCGTAATGACCCACACAAATCTATGTCCCTGTGAACATGGAAGATCACCCACAAAGTCCATGCCTACCACCTCCCATGGTCTATCTGGCACTGGTAAAGGATGCAAGAGACCAGCCGGTCTCTGCCGTAATGGACGGTTGCGAGCACACGAGTAGCAGGAACCGACATATCTCTTGACGTGGCTGGCTAAGTGTGGCCACCAATACCACCTCTCCAGTAACTCTCGTGTCCGCCTAATACCAAAATGCCCACCCACCTTTGAGGTGTGGGCCCATGACAGTATATCATTCTGTCGATCAGGCGGAACAAAGGTCTTGCCCGGTGGGATTTGGTCTAACGTCACAGGGGAGAGCGTATGAAAAACCCTGGAGGGAAGGATAAGACGAGGTTCGTCAATCTCTTCCTGGGTAGAAAGCATAGAGCGAGACAGGGCGTCTGCCTTGTTATTCTTACTCCCAGACAGATAGTTGATGGAGAAGTGAAAGCGGGAGAAAAACAAGGACCAGTGGGCTTGGCCAGGATTCAGACGCTGAGCGGTTTGTAAGTACGTCAGATTCTTATGGTCTGTATAGACCTGGAAAGGATGTTTCGCTCCTTCCTGCAAGTGACGCCACTCCTCCAAGGCTAATCTCAAGGCGAGCAGTTCCCTATCCCCAATGGTATAGTTTCTCTCTGCCGGTGAAAAGGTTTTAGCAAAGAAGAAACACGGCCTTTTTCTACCTGCACCGTTCTTTTGATACAAGACCGCACCAGCACCCACTGAAGAGGCATCAACCTCTAAGAGGAAGGGCTTATTCTCATCGGGTCTTTGAAGAACGGGAGCAGTTGAAAAGTGTCTTTTTACTGCCTCAAAAGCCTGAGATGTCTCAGTAGACCAGGCTTTGGGATTAGCACCTTTCTTAGTCAAGGCCACCAAAGGGGCCACCAAAGTAGAAAAATGGGGTATGAACTGCCTGTAATAATTTATGAATCCTAAGAAGCGTTGCACCGCCTTCAAGGAATGAGGTTCGGACCATTGCAGGACAGCAGAGAGCTTCGCAGGATCCATAGCCAGACCCTCTTCAGAGATAATGTAACCCAAAAAAGGCAATGAGGACTGCTCGAATACACATTTCTCGAGTTTAGCAAACAATGAGTGCTCCCTTAAACGGGAAAGGACACGAACGACATCCTGACGATGAGTCTCCAGATCAGGAGAAAAAATCAGGATGTCGTCCAGATACACCACTACTGAGGATAACAGTAAATCCCTGAACACATCGTTTACGAAGTCCTGAAATACTGCGGGTGCATTACATAACCCAAAAGGCATGACGAGGTATTCATAGTGACCGTCTCGGGTGTTAAAAGCGGTCTTCCATTCGTCACCCTTTCGAATTCGTACCAAGTTATACGCACCCCGCAGATCCAACTTCGTAAAAACTTGAGCGCCTCTCAGTCTGTCAAAGAGCTCCGAAATTAAAGGTAATGGGTATTTGTTCTTTATTGTGATTGCGTTGAGACCCCTGTAATCTATGCAGGGACGCAAATCACCCTCTTTCTTCCGAACAAAGAAAAACCCAGCTCCCGCGGGAGAGACAGACTTACGAATGAACCCCTTCTCTAAACTCTCTCTTATATAGGTCGACATGGCCTCCGACTCAGGTATCGACAGGGGGTAAACTCTGCCTTTAGGTGGAACCGAACCTGGGATAAGGTCTATGGCACAGTCATACGGCCTATGGGGTGGAAGAACCTCAGCACCCTGTTTGGAGAACACGTCAGCGAAATCCAAATAGGGTGTAGGTATGGGAGAGAGATCAGTTGATGCAACCGCAACGACCTTAGGTGGTAAGGGAAGACATCGGGACTGACATTTCGAACCCCAACTAATGATGCTGTCAGACTCCCAGTCAAAGTGAGGAGCATGAGTCCGAAGCCATGGAAGACCCAGAAGGACGTCGTCTATACCCTCAGGCAAAACAAGAAAAGAAATCTCCTCTATGTGACCCTGAGACAGGGAAAGGCGCAAGGGAACTGTCCTCAATGTAATGGAGTCAGACAACATAGTTCCATTAACAACACGGACAGGAATAGGCGCCTCTAACATGATAGAGGGAATATTGTGTCCCTTTACAAATCCTGAGGACACAAAAATCCCGTCAGCTCCGGAATCCACAAAAGCCATAATAGGCCATGTATTCTCAGATAACGAGAGCTGACCTGGGATACAACACTTAGAGGGTGCAGAAGACGTCTCTAGTAACCCCCCTCTAATGGTTACTAGGCCAGGGAGTTTCCCTGACGACTAGGACACTTGTTGGCATAGTGCCCAGCCTGACGACATACGTAACATATAGGAGGACCAGACTTGCGTAGTCTGGAGGACGTATGACCTAACTCCATAGGAGTGGGAGATGTTTCAGATGCTGAGGAAGATGGTAGTGGACCCTCAACAACTGGAATAGCCCGATGCTTAGGGCGTGAGGAAGAGACCTCGAGTCTACGTTCCTTATGGCGTACATCGATCCTCGTTGCTACTGTGATCAAGTCCTCCAGAGAAGCAGGGACCTCACGAGTAGCAAGAGCATCCTTGACATAGCCTGCCAACCCTCTCCAGAAGAAAGGAATCAACACCTTCTCTGGCCAATCTAGTTCTGCCACCAGAGTTCTAAAAGCAATGGCATAAGAACTAGTGGATAACGAACCCTGAGATAGATCTAACAGTCTCAGGGCCGCATCATGGGTAACCTGCGGACCCATGAATACCGCCTTAAGAGCATCAAGAAAGTCTTGATGTCTCAGAGTAACCACATCAGAGCGCTCCCATAGGGGAGTCGCCCATTCTAAGGCTTTGTCCTGAAGTAAGGAGATGATAAAGCCTACTCTGGACCTCTCCGTAGAGAAGCGAGAAGAGTTGACCTCTAGGTGTATCTGACACTGACTAATGAAACCACGACATGATCTGTCATCGCCAGAATATCTGTTTGGCAGAGCAAGTCGAGGATCATGTGCAGCTGTCACCATGGTCTGAGGTTTATCCTCTATACTCTTGAGCCGTGACTCAAGTACTTGTATGTAACGGTGTAACTGCTGATATTCTGCCATAACTGCCAGACCCTTGGCTCAGTCCTAATGTTACGGGGGGCTGTCTGATAATAACCTAAAAGGAGTATCAGACAGTCAGGGTCCACCGTGCAAAGACTTCGCTGCAGACTATGGCAGAGTGCAATACCTCCGTTAACTCACAGAAGGATACAATAAGTAAGTAAAGCAATTCCTCCCTTACTTGGAGGGTGTGTGGAATGATCTCTGTTAATAATCACAGAGACAAAGGCAATGTGTGCGAAATGGCACCTACCCAGGTCCGCTCTTCTAGTGGTGCAAAAGAGACGAACAGCAGCGTAAGCCGCACAAAGCTCCCACCTGCGTTCGCTCCACTAGTGTGCGAGGACACGAACCACCAGACATGGCACCTGCCTAGGTCCGCTCCTCTAGTGGTGCAAAAGAGACGAACAGCAGCGCAAGCCGCACAAAGCTCCTACCTCTGTTCGCTCCCCTAGTGTGCGAGGATACGAACAACTGCCAGACGCAGTACAAGGAACGCTACCCTAGCGGCAACGTCCACCCACGAGTAGAATCACAAGGCCCAGCCAGACCATGTGCCTCAGGCACCTGCCTATGTCCGCTCCCCTAAGAGGTAAGGACACGGACAGCAGCCGAAGCTGTAAGGTATAAGAACGCCACCCTGCCGGCAGCGCTCACCTAGCATAGACAGAGGAATGCCCAGAGGAACGCGCACAGAGCGTCCACTCCTATGCAAGAACCAAGAGGACTGAGCACCATGCGGCGTGTGTCAGGGTCTTATATAGACTCTGTGCCTCATCCAAGATGGAGGACACCAGAGCCAATCCGCTGCCAGAACGACAGGAGTGACGTCATGCTGGCCTATCACCGAGCAAGACGTCACAAGCACATGACCAGCGACCAATCGGCATAGAAGGTGTCAGAGACATGTGACCTCGTGTCAGCGATGATGTCACCCGCACATGTGCAATGGCTCCAAGATTGGACTTAGTCTCCGGCGCTCGCACATGTGCAGTAGCAAGAAATCTGGACTTAGTCTCCAGCGCTCGCACATGTGCAGTAGCAAGAAATCTGGACTTAGTCTCCAGCGCTCGCACATGTGCAGTAGCAAGAAATCTTGACTTAGTCTCCAGCGCTCGCACATGTGCAGTAGCAAGAAATCTGGACATAGTCTCCAGTGCTCGCAGCAACCGTAACACCAGGGGCCACAGAGCACAACACTTAAACACCCCACACTCCCTGCAGGCATATCATAGTCAAAACACAAAATCCTTGTTGCCTTCCCCAGGGGCTGTTGTCCACACCAGGGTGTGGAGCCAGGCGGTTGGTCTCCACCCACCGAGGAGGAGGGAAAACACAGGCAGTGAGAGTTAAGCTAAGGAAGTGGAAGGAGGAAAGTAGTAGAGAGGAGAAAAGTGACAGCAAAGAGCCTGAAGTTGGTCCGGGTGTGTGGCCCGGACAGGACAGCAAGGTTGGCAGGATGTATTGACCGTCTGCAGTGGAGGCCAATTGGAGTCTGCCGTAAGGACCGTGGACGGGTGGTGACCCGGCCGTACCGGACCGGTATACAAAGAGAAGCCAGCACCATTGGCAGAGGACTTTCGGATCCCGGCAAGGCTTGGTGTCGCCGTGAATTTGCCAAATCCGTTAGTGAAGGGGACCTCAGGGTTTCCAAACAGCCAAGTCCAGATAGAAGGCAACCATCCAACCGTGAAGGGGAGACACCGCCACCGCCAAGGGCAAACGTCTCCCAGGGCCAGCGCCTGTGGGCAAAAGGGGCTCCTCCGGCCCATATCCAGGTCGGGGAGCGGGTTACCGTTGGGAAACCATCACTACCAACACTTAACTTAGGTGCAGGGAGAGACAGTCATCACTAACCTGCAGGGAGGAACAACCGCAGCCGTCCGAGGGACCCGTCCATCCAGCTACTTGTTTTACCGTGAACTGTGTCATCATCATTGGGCTGAGTGAGTACCTCCGTGCCGTGCGGCACAGCGCTGCCCCTGCGACCCTGCACCTCATCAGGCCCCGCAACCCGCCTGTCATCCATCTCTACCCCATCACCAGGCCCCGGGACAACCAACCCCCCTACCCACGGAGGGGAGAAATAACAACAAAGCTGCTCCCTGTCACAGGCTCCCGGGATCCCCGTCCAGAGCAGCGGTGGTGTCCACACAATCACCACAACCGTGGGTGGCGTCACGGACAATATCCCCAAAACCCAAACCACCCCTTTTCACTCACGGGCGAGTAGCGCCGCTCGAGTCCCCGGGATCCGGCCATCGCTCGACCCAACGAGCAGCAGCAGCCGTAGAGCAGCGTCAGCCGGACCCGAGCAGTGGGAGAGCGCACCGTCCCCTCCTCCGCCCGCGACACTTCCAGCTTGGGACTGGTGTGGAGGGTAAAGTGGATCAGGATGCGCAGGAGGAGGAGGAGACTGAGGAGCATGACATTCCGGAGCTGTAGAGTGTGTGTGAAACCCTGACTGAGGTAGGGCCTGCAAAACTTGGTGTGTGAAGGACGTGTTCCGTCCCTCGCTCAGACTGGGTCCCAGCTTGCACAATATTAACCCAGTGTGACGTCAACGAGATGTAGCGGCCTTGCCCACATGCACTTGTCCACGTGTCTGTGGTTAGGTGGACTTTGGCTGAAACAGCGTTGTTCAGGGCACGTGTGATGTTTTGTGACACGTGGTTATGCAATGCGGGGACGGCACACCGGGAGAAATAGTGGCGGCTGTGGACCGAGTAACGTGGGACAGCTGCCACCATCAGGTCGCGGAATGCTTCTGTCTCAACCAGCCTAAAAGGCAACATTTCCAGCGCAAGCAGTCGCGAAAAGTTAGCATTTAGAAGTGTGGCATGTGGGGCGTTGGCAGTGTATTTGCACCTGCGTTCAAAGGTTTGCTGAATGGATAACTGAACGCTGCGCTGGGACAAGGACGTGCTTGATGATGGTGTTATTTCTGCGTGGGTAACTGCAGGTGCATGGCCGGAGGAGGCTTGTTCGCAGGCAGCATGGACAGGGGATTGGCTCGCATGCACAACCAGCGAAGACGTAGCAGTGACATCAGCAAGCACTGCTCCTCGACTCTGTTGTACTTCCCACAAAGTCGGGTGCTTGGCTGACATGTGCCTGATCATGCTGGTGGTGGTCAGGCTGCTAGTTTTGGTACCCCTGCTGATGCTGGCATGGCAGGTGTTGCAAATGGCCTTTTTAGAATCATCTGGAGCCAACTTAAAAAACTGCCAGTGTCAGAGTTCCGGGCTTTCCAGTTTTCTTTTGAAAGAGCTTGCCCTTTGTTAACATGGAGTTTTCTGTTCTGTTGCCCTACTTCCTGTCCATCTGTTTAAAAGCCGCCCCTAAAGCTTAATCCAGTGCCTGAGTATACTGCTTCCTGTGTGCTCCTGCCCTGCTGCTTTTGGTTCCTGATTGTTATTCGGATCCTCTTGGAAAACAACCGACACCGACTCTGGACTTCATCTGGTATCATCTAGCTGTGCCCGGACTCCGTTTGCCGTCTTTGGTCGGCACTTCTGCCCGGTTCCTTCCGTTTAATACCACTCTGGACTCAAATCACGTACGGACATTTTTGGACTTACCTATTGCCCTTTTGTGTCCCGGCTGCTGCGCATTTAGGGCTTCTGGGGTGATTGCCAGACAGTCCCTGTATAGGGGTTCGCTCTTGGTGGTCTCCCTGGGGGAGTCCGGTGCGCGGTCCCGGGAATTCCCTTTCGCTCCGTCCCTGGAAGGTATTTCCTGTATTTATGTTCTACTGTGTTTTTGTTCCGTTTATGTACATATTTGCTGGTTGCATATTATAAACGTCTTGCACCAAGAACTCGTCTCTGGTTGTCATTGCCCTAACGCAATCGAAATCCTCAATACATACAATAGTATTACAGCCAGACTCGGGAAGACCTAACATTTGTACAGGCACCTTGTGTCGTGTTGTTCCGGGGAACAGTTGCCTGACGTCTGCCTGGGGCCACCACTCTGCTTCTTACTGCCTGTTGGGATGCTACGCCTCCCTCCCCCTGTGCACTGCTGTCCTCGCTCTGCATATCCTCCTGCCAGGTTGGGTCAGTTACTGGATCATCCACCACGTCGTCTTCCTCTTCCACACCCTGCTCCTCCTCCTGACTTCCTGACAATTGTGTCTCATCATCGTCCACCCCTTGTTGAGACACGTTGCCAACTTCGTGAGAACGTGGCTGCTCAAATATTTGGGCATCTGTACATACAATCTCGTCATGGCCCACTTCAACAGGAGCTGGCGAGAGGCCAGAATTTGTGAATGGAAACGTGAACGAACAGCTCTTCCGAGTGTCCAAGTGTGGGATCAGTAATGTCCGTGGACGTGTACTCGGCCTGGTGGTAGGAAGGAGGATCAGGTTCTGAAATGTGCGGTGCAGTATCACGGCTACTGACACTTGACCGTGTGGAAGACAGAGTGTTTGTGGTGGTGCCAATCTGACTGGAAGCATTATCCGCTATCCAACTAACAACCTGTTGACACTGGTCTTGGTTCAAGAGCGGTGTACTGCTGCGGTCCCCAAGAATTTGGGACAGGACGTGCGAGCGACTAGATGTGGCCATTTGTTGTGGCGAAATTAGAGCTTGCACACAACCTCGGTCTCTGCCTGCACCACCATCACGTCCACTTCCTTGTTCGTTGACAACGCCCTTGCGCATTTTGCAATGCTGTGCTGATGTGTATTCACTAGACTTGTGCGTTATATCCAAGTTTTTGCAAAACTCACACAAATGCAGCGGAAAGCTGCCACCAACAGGCACACACGTGCGGTTTTTAAATGCAAGCACGGAGGCACTAAGAACCTAACAGGTCTCTATCCAGGGACAACGTGGAGCCTCCCAATTTTTGGCTGCCCTGCCTAAGGGCTATACTATAATACACCCACTTCCTGACAATGGGCACTTCAGGTTTACAGGCCCTCATGCACGTCTCTATCCAGGGACAACGTGGAGCCTCCCAATTTTTGGCTGCCCTGCCTAAGGGCTATACTACAATAGACCCACTTCCTTACAATGGGCACTTCAGGTTTACAGGCCATCATGCACGTCTCTATCCAGGGACAATGTGGAGCCTCCCAATTTTTGGCTGCCCTGCCTAAGGGCTATACTATAATACACCCACTTCCTGACAATGGGCACTTCAGGTTTACAGGCCCTCATGCACGTCTCTATCCAGGGACAACGTGGAGCCTCCCAATTTTTGGCTGCCCTGCCTAAGGGCTATACTACAATAGACCCACTTCCTTCCAATGGGCACTTCAGGTTTACAGGCCCTCATGCACGTCTCTATCCAGGGACAACGTGGAGCCTCCCAATTTTTGGCTGCCCTGCCTAAGGGCTATACTACAATAGACCCACTTCCTTCCAATGGGCACTTCAGGTTTACAGGCCCTCATGCACGTCTCTATCCAGGGACAACGTGGAGCCTCCCAATTTTTGGCTGCCCTGCCTAAGGGCTATACTACAATAGACCCACTTCCTTACAATGGGCACTTCAGGTTTACAGGCCATCATGCACGTCTCTATCCAGGGACAATGTGGAGCCTCCCAATTTTTGGCTGCCCTGCCTAAGGGCTATACTATAATACACCCACTTCCTGACAATGGGCACTTCAGGTTTACAGGCCCTCATGCACGTCTCTATCCAGGGACAACGTGGAGCCTCCCAATTTTTGGCTGCCATGCCTAAGGGCTATACTACAATAGACCCACTTCCTTCCAATGGGCACTTCAGGTTTACAGGCCCTCATGCACGTCTCTATCCAGGGACAACGTGAAGCCTCCCAATTTTTGGCTGCCCTGCCTAAGGGCTATACTACAATAGACCCACTTCCTTACAATGGGCACTTCAGGTTTACAGGCCATCATGCACGTCTCTATCCAGGGACAATGTGGAGCCTCCCAATTTTTGGCTGCCCTGCCTAAGGGCTATACTATAATACACCCACTTCCTGACAATGGGCACTTCAGGTTTACAGGCCCTCATGCACGTCTCTATCCAGGGACAACGTGGAGCCTCCCAATTTTTGGCTGCCCTGCCTAAGGGCTATACTACAATAGACCCACTTCCTTCCAATGGGCACTTCAGGTTTACAGGCCCTCATGCACGTCTCTATCCAGGGACAACATGGAGCCTCCCAATTTTTGGCTGCCCTGCCTAAGGGCTATACTACAATAGACCCACTTCCTTACAATGGGCACTTCAGGTTTACAGGCCATCATGCACGTCTCTATCCAGGGACAATGTGGAGCCTCCCAATTTTTGGCTGCCCTGCCTAAGGGCTATACTATAATACACCCACTTCCTGACAATGGGCACTTCAGGTTTACAGGCCTTCATGCACGTCTCTATCCAGGGACAACGTGGAGCCTCCCAATTTTTGGCTGCCCTGCCTAAGGGCTATACTACAATAGACCCACTTCCTTACAATGGGCACTTCAGGTTTACAGGCCATCATGCACGTCTCTATCCAGGGACAATGTGGAGCCTCCCAATTTTTGGCTGCCCTGCCTAAGGGCTATACTATAATACACCCACTTCCTGACAATGGGCACTTCAGGTTTACAGGCCCTCATGCACGTCTCTATCCAGGGACAATGTGGAGCCTCCCAATTTTTGGCTGCCCTGCCTAAGGGCTATACTATAATACACCCACTTCCTGACAATGGGCACTTCAGGTTTACAGGCCCTCATGCACGTCTCTATCCAGGGACAACGTGGAGCCTCCCAATTTTTGGCTGCCCTGCCTAAGGGCTATACTACAATAGACCCACTTCCTTCCAATGGGCACTTCAGGTTTACAGGCCCTCATGCACGTCTCTATCCAGGGACAACGTGGAGCCTCCCAATTTTTGGCTGCCCTGCCTAAGGGCTATACTACAATAGACCCACTTCCTTCCAATGGGCACTTCAGGTTTACAGGCCCTCATGCACGTCTCTATCCAGGGACAACGTGGAGCCTCCCAATTTTTGGCTGCCCTGCCTAAGGGCTATACTACAATAGACCCACTTCCTTACAATGGGCACTTCAGGTTTACAGGCCATCATGCACGTCTCTATCCAGGGACAATGTGGAGCCTCCCAATTTTTGGCTGCCCTGCCTAAGGGCTATACTATAATACACCCACTTCCTGACAATGGGCACTTCAGGTTTACAGGCCCTCATGCACGTCTCTATCCAGGGACAACGTGGAGCCTCCCAATTTTTGGCTGCCCTGCCTAAGGGCTATACTACAATAGACCCACTTCCTTCCAATGGGCACTTCAGGTTTACAGGCCCTCATGCACGTCTCTATCCAGGGACAACGTGGAGCCTCCCAATTTTTGGCTGCCCTGCCTAAGGGCTATACTACAATAGACCCACTTCCTTACAATGGGCACTTCAGGTTTACAGGCCATCATGCACGTCTCTATCCAGGGACAATGTGGAGCCTCCCAATTTTTGGCTGCCCTGCCTAAGGGCTATACTATAATACACCCACTTCCTGACAATGGGCACTTCAGGTTTACAGGCCCTCATGCACGTCTCTATCCAGGGACAACATGGAGCCTCCCAATTTTTGGCTGCCCTGCCTAAGGGCTATACTACAATAGACCCACTTCCTTACAATGGGCACTTCAGGTTTACAGGCCATCATGCACGTCTCTATCCAGGGACAACATGGAGCCTCCCAATTTTTGGCTGCCCTGCCTAAGGGCTATACTATAATACACCCACTTCCTGACAATGGGCACTTCAGGTTTACAGGCCTTCATGCACGTCTCTATCCAGGGACAACGTGGAGCCTCCCAATTTTTGGCTGCCCTGCCTAAGGGCTATACTACAATAGACCCACTTCCTTACAATGGGCACTTCAGGTTTACAGGCCATCATGCACGTCTCTATCCAGGGACAATGTGGAGCCTCCCAATTTTTGGCTGCCCTGCCTAAGGGCTATACTATAATACACCCACTTCCTGACAATGGGCACTTCAGGTTTACAGGCCCTCATGCACGTCTCTATCCAGGGACAACGTGGAGCCTCCCAATTTTTGGCTGCCCTGTCTAAGGGCTATACTACAATAGACCCACTTCCTTCCAATGGGCACTTCAGGTTTACAGGCCCTCATGCACGTCTCTATCAAGGGACAACGTGGAGCCTCCCAATTTTTGGCTGCCCTGCCTAAGGGCTATACTACAATAGACCCACTTCCTTACAATGGGCACTTCAGGTTTACAGGCCCTCATGCACGTCTGTATGCAGGGGCATTGGTGAACCTCACAATTTTGGACTGCCCTGGCAAAGGAAAATACTACAAAGACTCACTTCCTCAAAATGGGCACATTAGACTCAAGAGGCCTTCATGTACGTCTCTTCTCAGGGACATCGAAGTGCCACACAATGTTTTCACGTAAAATCTTTCATGTATTAATCTCAAAAAGTAACATACACCAGCTCTATCTCACTATTGGGTATGTGCCCTTAACATTTCCGCCATGAAAAATCATTTTGGGGTCATTTTGGAAGGTTTTCTGGTGAGTCCGTAAAAATGGCGTAAAACGCGGACAAAATTGTTCACAGCTGTGACTTTTCAGTGATAAATGCTTCAAGGGGTCTTCCCCATGCTGTTGCCATGTCATTTGAGCACTCTTCTGAGACTTTTGTGACATTTTTAGGGTTTCTCCATGCTGCCGGGGGGTCATTTCACAAAAATACTCGGGTCTCCCATAGGATAACATTGGGCTCGTTGCTCGGGCCGAGTACACGAGTATCTTGGGAGGCTCGGCCCGAGCTTCGAGCACCCGAGCTTTTTAGTACTCGCTCATCACTAATGCTTATGAAAAAACTTTTTTTCTTAATACGGACCAATAAAGAGTGATTTTGCATTACTATCCGTTGTGACTTACTGACTTAGTCTGGGAGATTTAGAGTGCCGAGGTTACTCACTAATTTTATCTATTATTACCTCTGAGCACCTATATACCAGTGAGCAGAGCTTCCTCTACAGTAGTTCTCCTGATTAGGCATGCCCTTACCTCATGAGCAGGGCATTGCAGCTTTGGTAGCAACCATTACGACATGGACTCTGCTGCTGTGGACCCGGGGAGAGTGAGTGCAGATTCATTGCACCCACACTCCTCACATGAAGGGTCCGCACTCCTAGAAAATGGGGGATACGTTCCCTGAGTGTCTCCCCCCCCATATTCTAGACGGTCCAGAGTCGTCGTGGGACCCTTTTATTTTTTTTCTTACAATAAATTGGTGAAAGAGGAAATGTTTTGGGGACTGTTTTTTCAAATAAATTTCTTTTGTCGATTTTTTTTTTTTTGTTAGTACTGACCGTTTATGATGTTGGGTATCTAATAGACGCCATGACATCACAAACTGCTGGGCTTGATCTCAGGTGACTTTACAGCTAGTATCAACCCGATTTATTACCCCGTTTGCCACTGCACCAGGGCACGGGATAAGCTGGGGTGAAGCGCCAGGATTGGCGCATCTAGTGGATGCGCCACGTCTGGGGTGCCTGCGGCCTGCTATTTTTAGGCTGTGAAGGCCCAATAACTATGGACCTTCCCACCCTGAGAATACCAGACCACAGCTGTCCGCTTTACCTTGGCTGGTGATCCAATTTGGGGGGGACCCTACTTTTATTGTGTAATTATTAATATTTATAAAATGATTATAAAAAAGAGCCTGAGGGGACCTCCACATTGGATCCCCAACCACGGTAAAGCTGCCAGCTGTGGTTTTCAGGCTACAGCCGTCTGCTTTACCCTAGCTGGCTATCAAAAATGGGGGGACCCAACGTCATTTTTTTTTAACTATTTTTTAAATAGAAAAAATTAATGGGCTTCCCTGTATTTTGATTGCCAACCAAGGTAACGGCAGGCAGATGGGGGTGGCAACCCATAGCTGTCTGCTTTATCTGCGCTGAGAATCAAAAATACCGCGGAGCGCTATGTCATTTTTTTACAGATTTATTTTTACAGCACTGTGATGTCCAGCAATCAAAATACAGGGAAGCCCATTTTGTTTTTAGTTATTTAAATAAATAATTAAAAAAAAATATATTTGGGCTCCCGCTGCATTTTTTGTATTGCTAGCTAAGGGTAATCCAAGCAGCTACTGGCTGCTAACCCCCACTGCTTGGTGTTACCTTCACTGGCAATGGAAAATCCAGGGAAGCATTTTTTATTTTTTTTGCCAAAAAACTACAAAAAAAGGACGTGAGCTTCGCCATATTTTTGTATGCTAGCCAGGTATAGCAGGCAGGTGCTGGAAGAGTTGGATACAGCGCCAGAAGATGGCGCTTCTATGAAAATGCCATTTTCTGAGGCGGATGCCGTCTGCAATTTGCAGCAGTGGGGCTCAGAAAGCTCAGGCCAACCTGTGCTGCGGATTCCAATCCCCAGCTGCCTAGTTGTACCTGGCTGGACACAAAAATGGGGCGAAGCCTACGTCATTTGTTTTCTAATTATTTCATGAAATTCATGAAATAATAAAAAAAGGTCTTCCCTTTATATTTGGTTCCCAGCCGGGTACACATAGGCAACTGGGGGTTGGGGGCAGCCGTACCTGCCTGCTGTACCTGGCTAGCATACAAAAATATGGCGAAGCCCACATAATTTTTTCAGGGGGCAAAAAACTTCTGCATACAGTCCTGGATGGAGTATGCTGAGCCTTGTAGTTCTGCATCTGCTGTCTGTCTGTATGGAGAAGAGCAGACAGCAGCTGCCTCCAACCCCCAGTTGCCTATTTGTACCCGGCTGGGAACCAAAAATATAGGGAAGCCCGTTTTTTTTAATTATTTCACTTATTTCATGAAATAATTAAAAAACAAATGACGTGGGCTTCGCCCCATTTTTGTGTCCAGCCAGGTACAACTAGGCAGCTGGGGATTGGAATCTGCAGCACAGGTTAGCCCGAGGTTTCTGGGCGCCTCTGCTGCGAATTTCAGTCTGCAGCCGTCCCAGAAAATGGCGCTCTCATAGAAGCGCCATCATCTGGCGCTGTATCCAACTCTTCCAACAGCCCTGGAGCCGGGTGGCTTGTTGGGTAATCATGAGTTAATACTGGCTTTGTTTTACTAGCCAGTATTAAGCCAGAGATTCTTAATGTCAGGCACGTTTGACCCGGCCATTAGGAATCTCCAATAAAGGGTTAAAAAAAAGACACCACACAGAGAAAAAATACTTTAATAGAAATAAATACACAGACACATTAGAGACTCCATCTTTATTACCCCCTGTCAGCCCTCCACGATCCTGCTCTTCTGTCTTTCTCGTTCAACAAATGAAGCTCTGCTCCATCACTGCTGCATGGGGGAAGACGCTGCTTTTCGTGGAGCATTCACTCTGTGAAAGCTGCACGAGAAGCTGCGTGCAGCCTTCACTCCGTGAGAGATCAGTGCTGCTAGCGGTAACAGCGGTAATGCTGACAGACGCGTTACCATAGCAACGGTGCTCCCGGAGCCGCGGTTAGCGGTGATGTCACCGCTAACTGCGTTGCTATGGCAACGGTGATCTCCGTTAATAACCGGCTGTGTCAGCCGGTCCCTAACAGAACGGGGAGTCGACCGTGTGCTAGAGCATGTCGCCGGTACACGGCAATACAGAAATGTGCACCGTGTACCGGAGAGATGCACGTTCGACGAACCGAACTCGAACGGGGTCTCCGTTCGGCGAACCGACCTCGAGCTCATCTCTAGTGGTGAGTGGAATAGGCAGACATTCCTACATGACCATAAGTTAAATGGGTTGTCCCATTTGAAATTCTATTAGTCCTTAAGCTGGCAGGTTTTTAAAATAAGAAATTAAAGGGAACCTGTCACCAGATTTGACGCCTATAAGCTGCGGCCACCATTAATGAGCTCTCATATACAGTATTCTAGAATACTGTAAATAAGAGCCCAGGCCGCTCTGTAGAATGTAAAAATCATTTTTATAACACTCACCCAGGGGGTCGGTCTGGTTCGATGGGTGTCACTGCTCTCTGTTCTGGCGTCTCCTCTCTCTGTTCCGGCGTCTCCTCTCTCTGGTCCGGCACCTCCTCTGTGCTGCGATTGCCGTCCTCCTTCTTCTGAGGCCTGTGTGCATGATGCGTCTATGTTATCCACCCTAGCCAGCATTGAGGTCCTGTGCAGGTGCACTTTGATCTACCCCAGGGCAGATCAAAGTATTGTAGTGCGCACGCATGGCGGTCTTTCACCTTTCCTTGCGCCTGCTAATTACAGTACTTTGACCTGCCCTCAGCAGGGCAGATCAAAGTGTACCTGCGCAATACCACAATGCTGGCCTGTGTGGCAGACATAAATGCGCCATCCACACTGGGTTAGGTAGAAGGAGGACAGAGATCGCAGCAGTGAGGAGGCGACGGACTGGAGAGCAGCGACATCCATTGGACTGGACCACCCCTTAGGTGAGTGATATAAAAGTGCTTTTTATGTTATACAGAATGTCCTGGGCTCTTATATACAGTATTCTGGAATGCAGTATATAAGGTCTCAGTGGTGGTGACTAGAGTTGAGCGCGGTTCGTGGTTCTCCAGTTCACGGTTCGAGTGATTTTGGGGGCTGTTCTAGATCGAACTAGAACTCGAGCTTTTTGCTCAAGCTCGATAGTTCTAGTTATGTTCGATAACGGTTCTAGCAGCAAAAAGACAAGCTAATTACTAGCTGGCTTTCCGCTGCAATAGTGTAAGTCACTCTGTGACTCACACTATTTTGAAATTTCAGCGTATAGTGTGCGGGAACAGCGCATTCAGATCACTGCTGTTTAGATAATGGCGATCGCCATTTTTTTAATTTTTCCTTGTCTTCCTTCCCTAAGCGAGCGCGTGTAGTGGGGCGGGCCAGCATGTCAGCCAATCCCAGACACACACACAGCTAAGTGGACTTTTAGCCAGAGAAGCAACGGCATGTGTGATAGGATGTCCATGTCACATGTCCCTGCATTATAAAAACGGACATTTTCCTCCAGCACGCCATTATCTGCCTTCTGCGTCTGGGTGTCAGTCACCGCTGGCGTAGCTTCCGTCTTCGATACTGCTGTGTACGCTCTACACACAGCGCTATACAGAATAGGGATAGAAGTTTCTATTAGTCCTTGTAAGGGCTAATACCAGCAGGGTCAGAGCCATAGGTGACAGTCAGGTCCGTGAAAACAGATTTTAACAGCTACACAAGATGACAGCGTCTGTGTAGCTAAGGTCAGGGATTTCCTCGCTGCATTTCCCCATTAGGAGGGATAGAAAGTGAGGCTTCCTTTCCTCTACCAAGACCCACAGCCCTGCCACTGTACCCTCCTGCCCTTTGCACACTCAAGCTCATTGTTACTAAGCCATTATACTAGCAAACACTGAGTAAACTTAGTGGCATCCTTAAAGTGGCTGTTGGGCTTCCATTAGTGTCCCACTAGTGCAAATCTATGTGCAGCACCTCTGCATTGCACACTCAAACTCATTGTTACTAAGCTATTATACTAGCAAACACTGAGTAAACTTAGTGGCATCCTAAAAGTGGCTGTTGGACTTCCATTAGTGTCCCACTGGTGCAAATCTATGTGCAGCACCTCTGCATTGCACACTCAAACTCATTGTTACTAAGCCATTATACTAGCAAACACTGAGTAAACTTAGTGGCATCCTAAAAGTGGCTGTTGGACTTCCATTAGTGTCCCACTGGTGCAAATGTGCAGCACCTCTGCATTGCACACTCAAACTCATTGTTACTAAGCCTTTATACTAGCAAACACTGAGTAAACTTAGTGGCATCCTAAAAGTGGCTGTTGGACTTCCATTAGTGTCCCACTGGTGCAAATCTATGTGCGGCACCTCTGCATTGCACACTCAAACTCATTGTTACTAAGCCATTATACTAGCAAACACTGAGTAAACTTAGTGGAATCCTAAAAGTGGCTGTTGGACTTCCATTAGTGTCCCACTGGTGCAAATGTGCAGCACCACTGCATTGCACACTCAAACTCATTGTTACTAAGCCATTATACTAGCAAACACTGAGGAAACTTAGTGGCATCCTAAAAGTGGCTATTGTACTCCATTTGTGCCCCACTGGTGCCAAGCTATTTCCAGCACCTCTGCATGACACCCTCCTGCTCTGTTTTTAATAAGCTATAATCATAGCAAAAAATGCTGCCATTTACTGGCATACAAAAAGTGGCTGTTGTACTCCATTTGTGCCCCACTGGTGCCAAGCTATTTCCAGCACCTCTGCATGACACCCTCCTGCTCTGTTTTTAATAAGCTATAATACAAGCAAAAAATGCTGTCATTTAGTGGCATACAAAAAGTGGCTGTTGTACTCCATTTGTGCCCCACTGGTGCCAAGCTATTTCCAGCACCTCTGCATGACACCCTCCTGCTCTGTTTTTAATAAGCTATAATAATAGCAAAAAATGCTGCCATTTAGTGGCATACAAAAAGTGGCTGTTGTACTCCATTTGTGCCCCACTGGTGCCAAGCTATTTCCAGCACCTCTGCATTACACCCTCCTGCTCTGTTTTTAATAAGCTTTAATAATAGCAAAAAATGCTGCCATTTAGTGGGATACAAAAAGTGGCTGTTGTACTCCATTTGTGCCCCACTGGTGCCAAGCTATTTCCAGCACCTCTGCATGACACCCTCCTGCTCTGTTTTTAATAAGCTATAATAATAGCAAAAAATGCTGCCATTTAGTGGCATACAAAAAGTGGCTGTTGTACTCCATTTGTGCCCCACTGGTGCCAAGCTATTTCCAGCACCTCTGCATGACACCCTCCTGCTCTGTTTTTAATAAGCTATAATAATAGCAAAAAATGCTGCCATTTAGAGGCATACAAAAAGGGGCTGTTGTACTCCATTTGTGCCCCACTGGTGCCAAGCTATTTCTAGCACCTCTGCATGACACCCTCATGCACATTTTGCAACGCTATTTTTATAGCAAACTCAGGGAATTCCTTACTGCATTTCATCATTAGGAGGGATAGAAAGTGAGGCTTCCTTTCCTGTCCTGGTACACACAGAACACGGCCACTGTACCCACCTGCCCACTTTTGCCACGCTATTTAATTTGCCCAAAGAGCTGACACTTTTTCTGCCATCCTAAAATTGTCTGGAATATTAAGATATTGTTCCTTTGCTGCCAAGCAAGGTACAACACCTTTGCATTCTACACTCCTTTCCATTTCTGGAACGCAATAATTAACTGCAGGTAGTCCAGCCAATCTGTGACGAAGGTGCAGGCGTGGATATAATGTTGACTTCATCCAATGGTGGTTCTCTCGATGTCTGACAGCTCAACAATACCATCTGTTTCCACTTCCAAAACAAGTGACGACCTCGCAATCACACTCCCGCTTACGGGTAAAGGGGTGGAAATTCATCGTGAAAAAGCATGTGTGACTGCTGTCCTCACAGTCACAGAAGATGAAGAGCACGCAGATGCACTTGATGGGGCAGGCGGTGGTTGCACAGGCACGCTAGGCCACATTGTAGCACAGTGAAATTCCCTTTGCGACTTATGCTTCATTTTAAGTCTTGTATTTGGTGGGATCGACAGTATGCAGCAAAACCAGGCAACATGAAAAGCACTGTTTGCAGTTGGGTTCATAAATGATTCTTTCACTTTCCCAAAACAAACAATAAGAACCTTGCATTAAATTGAAATAATAGAACAATCTAATCAGATCAGTGGCCTACTGCTTGCTAAGCCCTCTGCGTAGCAGCAGTAATTGTGTGTTTGTGTGTGTTTGTGTGTGTGTGTGTGTGCGAAGACAACTTACTAGTGGCGCATCACAAGAGCTTCCCAGTTATCTACCTAAACATAGACAAAACACATCACCCACCCTGAATACCCTTGTTAGCTGAAGCCTCACAGATAAGGCAGATGATAGCAGTGTGAATGCAAACCACACAGCTTTGCAACACAGTCATGTAAATATTGAAAAGCAACATTCAATGCAAACATGTGTCGCTGTCCCTCTATGATTTAAACTGTACGTGACAATTTGACAGTGCATAGGCAGCAAGTGTGATTGTCTATATAGTCGTCCTACCCAGAACAGATATGTGTTTTCATAATAAAACAAAGTGTTGCGTGCACGCATTACTGTCTGGGCACAGCCTACCGTACCCGGGTAATGGAATGTCCAGTTGCCATAAATACAGACTTTACGCTCCTATCATGGTTAACAGTATAGACAGCACCGGAAGAATGTTGGTCTGTGGCACAGGATGCTGCTCACTGGCATTACAGTACTCCTCACCAAACTCCAAAATGACTCCCCTCACAATTGAACGAAGTGTTTCCGCAGTTGCTCCTTCCTGTGTGCCGATTTACCCCAGCCGCAGCCTAACTCCAGTGTTTCGCCAACTGAGCATGCTCTGCCTGACTGTGTCATTCCTGAGGCAAAGTCTTAATTTTGGGCTACAGCGCATGCTCGTTTGGACTGTGCCTGAGTCATTCTGCGACCTGCGGCTCAACACACTTACACAGGGCCCTGGTGCTTGACTCACTCTCGGGAGGCCACTAAAACTAACTGCACCCAACATCAGCCCCAGGTGTCCCCTTACACTGCAGTGGCGGTCCCCACTGATTGCAATACTGAGAGTGGCATCACGAAAATACATATAAAGAAGCAACCTAAGTGTGACCAGACTCTTCCTCCACGTTGAGTCCATGAAGGTAATGCACCAACACAACACCTGTGGGGCTTCACACTGACTGAGAAAAGCCTCTTTGCACAGGTACTTGCACTCTGTGCCGGGTCTAAGTCCTGTGTTGTGCCTAGACAGCATGCTGAAGCGGATAGTCTTTTTTTCAGAAACTGTATTTCATGCTACTGAGTATGCTCAGGCACTTACTGAATCAGAGGCTAGGTCGGGTAATGAACTCTTTGGCCCTGCCCCTGATGTGGGGAGCCCATAAAGACCACAGGGAATCAGGTGTCCTGACAATTTGGCCAGGCTACTCCCAACAGGCTTGCAGAGGGCCGCCCCTATGACTTGTAACCTCATTGTTGTTGGTCAGACGATGACTGTTGAAGTGTTTTGGTTGTGGCAGCCATGAAGTCATCATTCAAGTGGCGGTTCAAAATAGGACGCTAGTTATGCCACTCATGACGTGTCACTCTGCTTTTGTCTCCAGGAGGTGCATTGTGGTCCACCCTGGTTTGGGACGGACCCAGGTTATAAAAGGGGCTGGAGCCAAGAAGAAGGTGCCCAGTCTTCTATTATGCTCCGAAAGAGCACACCTCCATGTGTTGAACCCATTGTGGCTTTAGGCCAGAGGTAGGCAGGGATAGGTCATCGATGCAGGCCGCCACCACAGTTGGTAACGCAGAACGTTTAAGAATAGCTCCTGTCCTACCAGTCCTGCTAGTGCAGCCCAGTGGCATAAACAGGCCTGCTGCTGCTGATGCGCCTGCTGTCCACAGGTGTGTTCCTATGCACACGGACTGCGTAACCAATGGCCCCTGTGTTGTTAACAGGGAGTTCCGGGGCTGAGTGGTCGTGTGGACCCTGTCACGCTAACAGGGCTCCAAGTCTCCAGATCCGAGTTGCATCTAACTCGGTTCAGGCTACTATTTGATTGAGAGTCAACCTGCTCTGTATCCTCCACCTAACCTTCCAGTTGCCAACCTCTCCTTTTCCATCTGTGAGCAAGGTGGACACTGAATGGCGATTGGGATATCTACCTTTCTCTTTCTTTTCTTCTTAATATTTTTGATATAGCGGTAACATAGTATATACCACCTTATCCAAATCTGCCAGTCCCACCATACCAGATGTTGTTTCTTCAGCAAATGTTAATGTTGCTTAACCACCAAACCCACGGACACAAACTTTTTTACCCTTTCCAACACACCTGTTCCCCTTTCCACCAGCATCTGTCCTTTTTCAACTCAGTTTGTATATGACCAAAAATGCAACTCTGCAGAGACACCGTATTCAACGCCGTCTCAGCACAGCAGCCAGCCCTCGGTCCCTCAGATGTGGACAAGTAAGACCATTTCCTCCTATCGATGAAAAAGCATTGAGATTCACTCTGTGCACCACTGGTGTTTAGTGGAAAAGCAGATGTAAGATTGCGTACCACCTTCTGCTGATACTCCTGCATACGTGCGTCCCTTTCCATGGCAGGAGTTATTTCGCAACATTTTGTGTTGTACCTGGGATCTAACAGTGTGGCAACCCAGTAGTCAGCATGACTTGTAATTCGTACAATCCGAGGGTCATGTTGTAGGTAGTGCAGCAAGAAGGCGCTAATGTGTCTTGAGCATCCAGGAGGACAAAGTCCTTGGTGTGTTGGTGGTGGAGAGGTGAGCATCGTGCCTCCTTCCTCTGCCCTCTCCCCACAACCTCGCACAACCAAAATGTGAGCAAGCTCTCACTAATCTGCTGAGTCTTCCATGCCCATCGCCAGTTCGTCCTCCATTTCTTCCTGGGCTCCTGCACCTTCCTCAACTGTTTTGCTGATACTATGCTCCCTTGATAATCCCTCTCCCCCACCGTATCATGACTGCCGCCAAGGTGCCGCTGACCGTCTGGACCTTGTAGATCTTGTTATCCCTTCCGCATATGACTCCTCCAGTACTTCCTCCCTTCCTCTTGGACCAACACCTGACTCCGAATAATACTTACAGTGTGTTCCATCATGTAGATGACCAAAATTGTCACGCTGAGAATGTCATCGCCAGTGTTAAACATCTGCGTCGACATTTGTAAACTGTGTAGAACGGTGCATATGTCCTTGATGTGACACCACTCCAGCAGCGTGATCTGCACCACCTCTGGATCAAGTTAGCCCAGGGTATATGTCATAATAACGTATTTCAGCTGGGCTCTGCGGTGCTGCCACAGACGCTGCAACATGTGCAGATTAAAATTCCTGTATGTCGGAACATCGCATTTCTGACGTTTAACCGCCAGACCTTAAGACTTCAGGAGTGATGACAGTTGTTGAGCTACTGGGTGCGAACGATGGAAGTGAGGAGATTGTAAGCGTGCCCGCTGTACAAGGCCATGTAGGCCGGGATGTTGTTTTAAAAATTGCTTGAGAATCAGATTAAACACGTGAGCCATACAAGTCACGTGTGTCACATGGGCCTGACGAAGGCACGCTGCCATGTTTGCATCATTGCCGCACACAGCTGTTAAGTCACCACCGTAGTCCGCTACGTCAATTTGTACTCCTGTTGCAAGGTGACAACATGTTCCTTTCGTGCATAGTGCTGATGATGGTGATGGGAGAGGAGTCGACGCCAGCGGCGCAGGTGGACACAGGTTATGCTCACCCACTGGGATGCGTTACCTTGACAGATGCAGAACCACAGGCTGAATGCAGGTGATGGGTATCTCACAGATGAAGTACCATCATTCAGCTACAACCAATGGGAAGACACAACACCCTTTTTTAGGCCCCTCCTGTCTGAAGACCACTGCCAGACATAGCTATGAACCTCTGGTTACTGTTACCCCCAATTTAGTTTTATGAGTTTGTGTGCTTGTTACCTGACTACTTTTCCTGCTTGCTGTTTAGGTACCTCGTTGGCCGATTTGCATTTTACCTCTGCTTGTTTTCTGATTAAGTCCTGTCCCTCCCATTCTGTTCCTCTTCCTCAATTAATGTTTTGACCCTGCATGACTACTATTCTCTGGAACTGCAGCCTTCCACAGGTATTGATCAACTTGGGCCCTGTGTCATTCAACATCACTGTATAGGGATTAAAGGGTTTCAGGGTTCTGGGGGTCCAGCTTGGTGAGTGGGTTCCCTCTAGCCTATCCTTTACAGCCTGTCTGAGTGTGTCAATCCAGGCAGGCGTTACACCGTGCCCTCGACAGAAGGACATGTAGGCCGGGATAGTGTTTTAAAAATTGCTGGAGATTCGGATTTAACACGTGAGCCATACAAGGCACGTGTGTCACATTGCCCTGAAGAAGGGCCGCAGACTGTTTAGCATCATTGTCGCACCCGGCAATCCCTGGCTGCTGGTTGAGTGGAGACAACCATTGATGAAACTCGGTTTCACTCTACAGAGCTAACCGTCCACAATTCCTCAGCGGTGTCTCACATTTCCCCTACATTTCAAAGTAAACATTTGACCGCCTGATGGCCTTGAGCTCTGCTGCCAGCATAGTAAGGAGGTGTGTGGGATTCCTTAGACGCAGTTACAAGGAAGGGTGGCCTGACCACACAGGGTTTGTGCTGAGGTGCAGGAACAACACGAGGTTGATGAGGCAGAAGCAGTGGAGGAACTTGTACATACAGAGGAAGGATTTAAACACACAACACGTGGGGACGGAAAGACTTGTACAGCAGACACTTCTCCATCTATCACCATAGTTACCCAGTGCCCAGTCAGCGACATGTAACGCCCCTGTCCATGCTTACTGTTCCAAGTATCTGTGGTGAAATACACCCTGTCACACACAGAGTTTCTTAAGGAAGCGGTGATGTTGTGTGCAACCTGCTGTGTTAGCGCGGGCACCCCTTTCTTGGAGAAGGAGTGGCAAATGGCCATCGGCTCTTGGGGCACTGCAATGGGCATAAGGTCTCGAAAATCCTCGGTGACAAAAGGGTGAAAAGGCAGCCTTTCTGTAGCTAACAAGTTTGAGATGCCGAAACTAAACCTCTTAGGCATGTCATGCACTTCGAAAATCATGTAAAAAACAGCGAGGGGACTCCAACCACAGTCTCCCTCGTAGCCACTAATTGGGCCACACACACCCCACTTGACTGTCATCAGTTGGTCCCCCTTTTCAAAATGATAAAGATGCTTTGCATGAAGCACTCTCAAAAATACGCGTGCCTTTCGCGTCCCCTGGCTGACCCAGGGGAAGAAAAGTCCTCTGAGAGCCATGACTTGTTCATCTTGGTTCTTTTAGAAACACATCGAGGGGACTCCAACCACAGTCTCCCTCGTAGCCACTAATTGGGCCCCACACACCCCACTTGACTGTCATCAGTTGATCCCCCTTTTCAAAATGAAAAAGATGCTTTGCATGAAGCACTCTCAAAAATACGCTTGCCTTTCGCGTCCCCTGGCTGACCCAGGGGAAAAAAAGTCCTCTGAGAGCCATGTCCACATTGTCAGTGGACAGACACGTGTGCTTATCTGCCAGCAGACCCCCAGCAGCACTGAAGACAGGTTCCGAGAGAACGCTGGCTGCAGGACACGACAAGATCCCCAAGGCGTACGTGGCAAGCTCAGGCAATTTATCCAGATTGGAAGCCTAAAATGAGCAGGGCTCAAGTTGCACAGTAATGGCATCGATGTTTCCTTGCATATACTCATATATCTGTGTCTCCTCCTCTTTTTCCTTGTCCAGCTCTTTTGTTTTGAGTATATGAGTATATGTCCTTGTCACTTTCCCATGTGTTTGTGTTGTGTTGTGAGTTGTTTGTCACCTTTGGACACCTTTGAGGGTGTTTTCTAGGTGTTTTTATGTGTTTGTGATTGCCTGCCATTGTTTCCTATGCGGTTCGAGTGGTTCGCCGAACCGGTTCGCCGAACCGAACTCGAACGAGACCTCCGTTCGGCGAACCGAACTCGAGCCGAACCGCGGCCGGTTCGCTCATCTCTAGTGGTGACCACAGCTTATAGTTGCCAAATCTGGTGACAGTTTACTTATTCCTACCCCTGTCAGAGCAACTGAGCCCAGTGATTGGTAGAAGCGGTTATAACTACTATAGACAAGACTTCACCACTGCAGTCATTAAAAATGATCGAGGCAGTGGCAGAGAGGCGTTGATAGACCAGGGTTGGGGTGTGGGTTTAGTAAAAGCTTAGTTTCTTATTTTATAAGTTTGTAAATCTTTTGGACTCAAAGGGGCACTTTGCACACAGCGACATCGCAAGCCGATGCTTGCGATACCGAGCACGATAGTCCCCGCCCCCGTCACAGCAGCGATATCTTGTGATAGCAGCCGTAGCAAACATTATCGCTATGGCAGCTTAACATGGACTCACCTGCCTTCCGACGTCGATCTGGCCGGCGACCTGCCTCCTTATTAAGGGGGTGGGTCGTGCGGCGTCGTAGCGACATCACACGGCAGGCGGCCAATAGAAACGGAGGGGCGGAGATGAGCGGGACGTAAACATCCCGCCCACCTCTGTCCTTCCGCATAGCCGGCGTGAGCTGCAGGACGCAGGTAGGAGATGTTCCTCGCTCCTGCGGCTTCACACACAGCGATGTGTGCTGCCACAGGAACGAGGAACAACATCGTACCTGTCGCAGTCGCGTAATTATGGAATTCCCAGACACTACACCAATGATACGATTACGACGATTTTGCGCTCGTTAATCGTATCATCTAGGATTTACACACTACGATGTCGAGTGTGACGCCGGAAGTGCGTCACTTTCGACATGACCCCTCCGACATCGCACCTGCGATGTCGTAGTGTGCAAAGTGCCCCAAAGAAAACAACTTCTCTCTTATTACGTGTGCTGATGTGCCGCCCCCACGTCAGTAGCAGCCGGGCTGCTCGGATCTGGACCCGCATTGTGGCTCGAGGGACTCTCCGGACCCAGGGGTCACGCGGACACTCCAAATAAAAGGGGGATGTATTTGTACGGGGTTTGCCATAGTCAGTCTGTGACGCCACCCACGGTGTGTGGTGAAGTATGGCACCACCGCTGCTGTTGTGGGACACCTGGGGCGATGGGATGGCAGCTGGTTGTTAACCCTTCCGTGGGTAGGGATGGTTGCCCCGCCGGGATCCGGTGACTTTATGCAGGGGACGGTGATGGCAGGGGCCAGCGCGCCTTGCCATACCAGGGAGTCTCAGCTTACTCACGGTTAAAGAAATCAGACAAGTCCAGTGGTTAACCAAGGTGCTGGTGGCCGGCCGCCGTGGCCGGGTGTACTCTGGTCCCCCACCCGGGCTGGTGGTCTGTGTCACTTTCCTCTGCACTGTGTTGTGATGTGGTGGACTTCCCGGTGTGGAACGCAGGAGTCCGCTCCCGGTATTACGGTTGGGAGCCGTGCCCGCTGACGCTAACCCATGGGATCTACCGGGCCCTGGCGGATGCCCTATCCCTCTCTGTGGGCGGTTGTCTGCTTTTGGGACTTTGGTTGGGACAGGACCTATAATCCTGCCCTCATTTGGTTAACCCTAGAACGCATACCTGGGTCCTCGCAGGCCTGCTAGGTAATTTGTTTTCTATGGTAGATTGAATTGCTTGCGCGTTCTAGGGTTAATTAGCTAGGCTGTTGGTTCCAGTCCTGGCTTCAGGGTCCAAGTACCCCCTCTGTGCACGGTTTCCGGGTCGGTTCTCCAGTGTCGGTACCAGTGGGCTCCAACCTTGTCTCGGTCCACCTTGGATCTCCGGCTGCCATCTTCCCGTCTCCTGCTAGACACGCACCACCCTCTGCCACCTAGCCAATGCACCAGCAATGCAACCCCGGCGCCTGTGCTCTCTGCGCTTGAGATTCATCTCCTCCACTACTAATCCACTTCAGCTCTAACTGCTTTTCCCACCCCGGGTTCTCCCGCCCCCTTTGTGGGCTTTCTCCATCCGCCTGGTCCCGCCCACTGGTGTGCCTGTCCTACCCTGAGGGGTGTGACTAGGGTTTCAGGTCGGCTGTGTGTAACCCTGTAAGTTAAGGTGTTGTGCGGGGGCCTAATCTGTGTTACCACCTGGCAGCGCCAGGGCGTCACATTCCCCCTTGGTTTAATACAGACCGTCCGCGGGCTGTCCGACCACCAACATTTATTGAAACTGCATTTCTTTGGAAGAAAAAAAGGTGTATTTTGAACATGGAAAACATATTTAAAACATTTTGAACATTTCTTCCCTTGACGGGAGGCCCAGATCTTTAACGTTGCAAACTAAACGGACCAGACCACCTTCTGTTCTCCCCCGCCACCCAAACAACCTGTTCCCTGGTGCCACCACTAAAATAGGTGGGCACCCCTTTGCCCAAGTCCAGGAACGAGTCCGGGTAGCTCCCACACGGGCCGAGTAAAAAGTTCCTTACCCGGCAGTCCTTTCTACGGGTCCCCACGGTCTGGAGTGTAGTCACCGGTTGCAATGGTGACGGGCCTCGGCCGACTCTACCGCAGGCCCTTCCTCAAATTGGCCTCTACGGAGAGTCGGTGCTACATGACGGTGGACGGGAATTATTTACAAAACCCAAAAGTTTTTGGGTTGGCCTGCCAGTTCACGGCCGTGGTCAATGTTTAAAACTGCAGAAACTGTATAACTGTAGAACGGTCCCAACGGGGACACTTAACTGGGGTAGCCGGAAATCTGCTACCACTGCTGCATAGGGCCGTACAGCTCACTCGGCACCCTGGGAACAGCATCCCTGGACCAGCCACAATACATCCCGGAACTCTAGGCTTCTATCGGGAACAGAGGTGGCATAGCAGGCGATGCTGTCGCTTCCAAGAGAGGTGTCAGCTTGCACTCTCCGGCCACGTAGGGAACAGTCTCTGGCTCCGGGCAGGTCAGCGAGGCCAGGAGAGTCTGTGTTCCCCTCTCCTGATGCGGCACTGCATGTGTGGCTCGGCTCTCACGGACCCACACCACGGACACCATCCTCCGGACCTCCGCTTTCCAATCCAGCACTTGTTGCAGCAACCGAGCTCGCACTCGGACACAGAACCTCGCTTGTTCTCGCTCCAGCCAGGCAGCGGTCCCCTGTGGTAAGCGGTCCGATTCTTGCTCCTCTGCAGGAAGCAGCACTCCACCTCTGCCACTTCTGAGCGCCACCGCTCCAGCGGCCGGTGCGACCCCGCCATCAACATTGGGCGCAGACATCTTCCCGCTTCTCTCCCTTGGTCTTTTGTGAGCACTCTCTTCGCTCCGCTCTCTAGTTTCATTTTTGGCCTCAAGGTGTTACTTCCTTCCGGCCTTGTTCCCAGGGGGTGGGGCCTCAGCTTTGCGCCCTCTCTCGGGGAAAAAGACGCTGGGTTTTCGTCTTTCACGTCTAAAAATGGCGGCAAAATGGCGGCTTTTCAGAATTTTTGCAGCAGCGTACCGCTGACAGTCCAGAACAAGGTGCACTTCCAGCAGGTAGGTGGATGGGTTAAAATCCTGTTCGTGATGCCAGTTTTTGTGGTGTGCTGCCCCCACGTCAGTAGCAGCTGGGCTGCTCGGATCTGGACCCGCAGTGTGGCTCGAAGGACTCTCTGGACCCGGGGGTCACGCGGACACTCCAAATGAAAGGGGAACGTATTTGTACGGGATTTGCCGTAGTCAGTCTGTGACACCACCCACGGTGTGTGGTGAAGTATGGCACCACCGCTGCTGTTGTGTGACACCCGGGGCGATAAGATGGCAGCTGGTTGTTAACCCCTCCATGGGTAGGGATGGTTGCCCCAGGACCCGGTGACTTGATGCAGGGGACGGTGATGGCAGGGGCCGGCGCGCCTTGTCAGACCAGGGAGTCTCAGCTTACTCATGGTTAAAGAAATCAGACAAGTCCAGTGGATAATCAAGGTGCTGGTGGCCGGCTGCCGTGGCCGGGTGTACTCTGGTCCCCCTGGTGGTCTGTGTCACTTTCCTCTGCACTGTGTTGTGATATGGTGGACTTCCCGGTGTGGAACGCGGGAGTCCACTCCCGGTACTACTGTTGGGAGCCGTGCCCGCTGACGCTGACCCGTGGGATCTACCAGGCCCTGGCGGATGCCCTATCCCTCTCTGTGGGTGGTTGACTGCTTTTGGGGCTTTGGTTGGGACAGGACCTATAATCGTGCCCTCAATTGTTAATTAGCTAGGCCGTTGGTTCCAGTCCTGGCTTCAGGGTCCAAGTACCCCCTCTGAGCACGGTTTCCGGGTCGGTTCTCCGGTGTCTGTACCGGCGGGCTCCAACTCTGCCCCGGTCCACCTCGGATCTCCGACTGCCGTCTTCCCGTCTCCTGCTAGACACGGACCACCGTCTGCCACCTAGCCAATGCACCAGGGTTCCAACCCCGATGCCTCTGCTCTCTGCGCTTGAGCTTCACCTCCTCTACTACTACTCCACTTGAGCTCTAAACTTGAACTAACTGCTTTTCCTGCCCCGGGTTCTGCAGACCCCTAGGTGAGCGTTCTCCATCCGCCTGGTCCCGCCCACTGGTGTGTCTGTCCTACCCTGAGGGGGGTGACTAGGGTTTCAGGTCGGCTATGTGTAACCCTGTGAGGGAAGGTGTTGTGCGGGGGCCTAATCTGTGTGACCACCTGGCGGGGCCAGGGCATCACACTGACAGTGCACTCTCCTACTGGCTCGCTATTTCTGATCAGAACCGGCACTGAGTGCACTGTCATTGTGCATAACAGAGATGAGAATCTACTGAGCAGCCACCTGAACTGATAACTGACGTATGCGCAGTAGAGCCAAAACTTGACCAGCCCCTGAAATGGAGGTCACAGATAACGCTTCATTTCAGGGTGGAGACAGAGGCTGTGACGATGACCGCAGCCTCTGCCCCCTGTTGACAACATGTTGGAGTATCCTAACATGCAGAAGAAAAAAAAATAAAGCAGTAAGATGAAGTAGTGAGGGAACAATAGGAACTTTTTAATTAAGGCATCTAAGGCATTTAAGATAAAATTAATTGTGTTTTGGACAATTTATGTTGTAAATTTATATTGTTAATTTATGTAAAATTAATTTGTGTTGTGTTTCTTAATAAGTCTCCCTATTGTCATAAATGTTTAATCACCTCCAGTTTTCATACATCTTACTTTGCTATTGCCCAAAAGGGAAGCTGTTGGAGATGAGTGAAGAAATCTGAGTAGAAACTAATTCTACTTGAATTTTACAAAAAGTCACATTCACCAAAATGCCGAGTCATTTATATTTCACTTCTGAGCAAATTCAGCAAAATCATTTTCATAAAGAGCCATCATTTTCTTTTACATGTTATAACATTATAATAAGGAACATTAAATTCATGGAGAATAACTTTTCTGTGAATCAGATTTCCCAGGAAAATGTGGGCCAATTCAAATTTTGGCTAATCCACTGATTTCCAAAAGCTATCATTAGAAAATGACCTATTGTTCAAGTCAGAGTTTTGTGTTACATGTATTTTGCAAATAAATATTTGGCAAAGGTTTTTTCATATCACAATCTGTATTAAAAATAAAATGAATAGTCTTGCAATTTTTAACAGGTACTCAAGTTCTTTTTAAACTCATACTTTCTATCCTTTCAGGAAGAGTTTTCAGCAGACTCCTTATCATCGGAGGCAGGATTACAATGACAGGTAACACCTCTGTAGACAGCTGATAACACAGGATTCACCAATCTCAATTACTGATTTCCCACTTCCCACTGCTCCCACTCCCTTCACAATGACATTTACACATCTCATTAGATGCTTCAATAAAAAAGAAAGGGCCGGTAATGTACATCGGTTGTCTCCTGAAACAGCAGAAAATTAGAGTCTAATAAATGCCCTAGTAAAAAGTGTGAAAATTGCAATAATTTTTGTTTTTAATATAGATTGTGATGGGTAAAAACGTCAAAAATATAAATCAAATGAAAAAAAATGAACATTATCTTGATTTAAATATTAGGTAATTTAATGTGTAAATAAATTTGAAGAAGGCTTCAAACAAAATACATTGATCAACTTTCCACCTCGTGATCCAATAATAAAGTAAAACTCGTCCCTCTATATTGATGGTCAGTGATGCATTACTTTATTCACAATACAAGATGCTGTCACTGTAACATCTGATATCGTCAATCTCTGTTTTTTTCGGGCAATTTTTTAGCCAGTGTGAAATGCCTGTTAAACATACAAACATGTGTTTAATTCTGACCAATCAGGAAAATATCAATAGAAATGAATATTTGTATTATCAAACATGCTAAAAATCTGTCTGTAAAATCACTATGATTGTTGTGTATGAAAATCTTCTAAAATAAATTGGAAAGCCCGAATAGGGTGTTTTTATTATGGGAAAATCACAAAAGATGACAAAATTAAAAATAAAGAATATCTTATAAATATTGTAGATCTGTGTGTAAAAAGCCTACACTTACCAATTTTGTTCTCTGTAAAATCAGTCTGACTGGTAAAAAGTCAAAAATGATCATGTAGCTTCATGCAGATTGTACTATTATTCTTTTTTTTCTTAAGTACAAAGTTATTAGTGATGGGTGAATAGTAACTATTGTGTTTGGGTTATTCGTAACAAATCCCAAAGTACTTTTGTGGTATTCATCACGAATAACTAAGCTAATGCCTGACAATGCGGAATCTGTGCATTTTTCTTCTCGTGATGAATACTGGAATAGTACTTGGTATTCGGTAAGCATTATCTGATCACGAATAGTTACTATTTGCCCATCACTAAGTTCTGCAACATTCTAAATAGTCTTCATTAAAAATGTTATCTCCTCAGAATGTCTGTAAAGGCCACTTTACACGCAGCGACATCGCTAACGAGATGTCGTTGGGGTCACGGAATTCGTGACGCACATCCGGCCTCGTTAGCGACGTTGTTGCGTGTGAAACGCAGGAACGACCGTTAATGATCAAAATGACTCACCTTATCGTTGATTGTTGACGCGTTGTTCCTTTCCCGAATATCATTGCTGTTGCATGACACAGGTTGTTCGTCGTTCCTGCGACAGCACACATCGCTATGTGTGACACCACAGAACGAGGAACATCACCGTACCTGCGGCCGCCGGCAATGAGGAAGGAAGGAGGTGGGCAGGATATTCCGCCCGCTCATCTCGGCCCCTCTGCTTCTATTAGACGGCTGCCGTGTGACGTCGCTGTGACACCGCACAAACCGCCCCCTTAGAAAGGAGGCGGTTCACCGGCCACAGCGACGTCGCAAGGAAGGTAAATCCGTGTGACGGGTGATAACGATGTTGTGCGCCAAGGGCAGCAATTTGCTCGTGACGCACAACCGACGGGGCCGGGTACACTCGCTAGCGATATTGATACCGATATCGCAGAGTGTAAAGCGGCCTTTAGTCCTTTATTGGGCTGAGTGCTTTTGCAAAACTGATACAAATGCATTAGAGGCTCTAGTTTTGACTGCTCTCTCTGCACTGCTCCACCCTTCCATCTCTCAGTGTTAGGCCATGTGCGCACGTTGCGTTTTTTCATGCGTTTCTGCAGAATTTTGAACTGCAGCGTTTTAATGCAAAAATGCAAGCGTTTTGATTTCCAAGCAAAGTCTATGGGAAAATAGGCATATTTTGTGTGCACTATGCGTCCAAAAACGCAGCTTTTTTTGTGACAAAAATTTGTCAAAATCTCTGCATTTGAAAAACATGTCAATTCTTTTGAGCGTTTTGGCAGCATTTTGCATTGAACATTGAAGTCAATGACAGTTTTGAAAACGCATCCAAAATCAAAATCCTAGCGTTTTACTTGCATTTTTGATGCTAAACGCATGCTTTTTTGTCAAAATTAAAACATGTGTTTTTGGCATTATAGTGAGGTGAAGAAGTTTCCTTTTGCCATCACATCCAGCCCGACTTAAAAAAAGAGTCAAACAATAATTTAAATTTATTTTTAACATAATTATTAAATCTCAATAATCATTTTCGGAAAATGATCATTATAGTGTATGATGTAAAGCATTAATTTTTTTATTTATTTTTTTCACTTTTTTACTAGTGTTTGAATGTTCAAACTTTATTTAGTAATGTCTTTGTATTGGAAACGCATCCTATTTTAAGCACTGAAAATGCATGTCAAACACGATCAAAACACGGCAAAAACGCAAGAAAAACGCACGCGTATTTTCTGCGTTTATGTGGTCAAAACCAAATTTGACAATGACAAATTCTGCCAGAGAATGCGTTCATTTCTGCAAGGTACAGAATGCAATGTGCACACATAGCCTTAGGGCTCACTCACATGACCCCAGCCTAAAAATAGCAGGCCACAGCCGCCCCAGAAGTGGCGCATCCATTAGATGCGCCAATCCTGGTGCTTCGCCCCAGCTCATCCCGCGCCCTGGTGCGGTGGCAAACGGGGTAATATATGGGGTTAATACCAGATGTGTAATGTCACCTGGCATCAAGCCCTGGGGTTGGTGAGGTCAGGCGTCTATCAGATACCCAACATCACCAACCCAGTCAGTAATAAAAAAAAATAGACGACAAACACATTTTTATTTGAAAAAACACTCCCCAAAACATTCCCTCTTTAACCAATTTATTAGAAAGAAAAACAAATCCAAGTCTGGTGTAATCCAAGGGGTTGCCATGATGATCCACACTGTCCCAGTCAATGAAGAGCAGGATGTTCCCCATTGGCTGGGAGAGCAGTGCAGTGACCTGAGCTAACATCAATGGGTCAGCCCAGGTCACTGCAGGGGATGACATGTGCTGCTGTCAGCGAGGTACATTACCTGCGCTGATCTCCAGCACACTGACAGCCCCTGTCACTGAGTTCAATGACCGGCGCCTTCACACCAAGCATCGCGAGAGGCCCGTGACGTCACCGCTAGTCAGTCTCGGGTCGGAAGCGAGAGGTGATGTAACAAGCGGCAGCCATGGAGGAAAGTGACAGCGCTGAGGTCGGGATGGCGGGACTTCATCACCGCAGGTAAGCCGAGCGGGACCATGTGTGCAGAGTGCAGTGTGTGTGTGTGTGTGTGTGTGTGTGTGTGTGTGTGTGTGTGTGTGTGTGTGTATGTATGTGTACATGCCGCGGGCAGGAGGGGGCGGAGCGAGCTGAGCGGGGAAGTGTGGGCTTCCTGCACGTAACTAGGATAAACATCGGGTTACTAACCAAAGCGCTTTGCTTGGATACCCGATGTTTATCTTGGTTACCAGCTTCTGGCAGGCTGCCAGCGATGGCTCCTGCACACTGTAGCTGTAAAAAGCCCTGCTTTTTGCTGCTAGAACCGTTCTCGACCGTATCTAGAACTATCGAGCTTTTGCAAAAAGCTCGAGTTCTAGTTCGATCTCTAACAGCCCCCAAAATCACTCGAGCCTAGAACTGGAGAACAGCGAACCGCGAACCGCGCTCAACTCTAGCGGTGACGTCACCGCCTACCAACTCGCCGCAGCCTCTGCTCGATTACACCACACGGGGAGGAGCAGCGTTTTTCCTCCCTGTGCTGTGTGATATAGCAGAAGCAGAGCTGCATGGGTTGAAGAAAACAGAAGACCAGGATTGTGGAGGGGTGAGAGGGAGTAGTAAAGATGGAGTTCCTGAGTGTGTCTGTGTATTTATTTATAATAAAGTATTTTTTCTCTGTGTGGTGTCTTTTTTTTAACCCTTTATTGTAGATTCTTAATGGCTGGGTGAAACTTGGCCTGACATTAAGAATCTCAGGCTTAATACCAGCTGGTAAAACAAAGCTGTTATTAACCCCTTATTACCCAGCGTGCCACCCAGCACCAGGGCCGCTGGAAGAGTTGGATACAGTGCCAGAAGACGGCATTTCTATGAAATCCCCATTTTCTGGAGCGGCTGCAGACTGTAATTCACAGCAGGGGGCCCAGAAAGCTTGGGCCAATCTGCGCTGCGGATTTCAATCCCAGCTGCCTAGTTGTACCTGGCAGGACACAAGAATTGGGTGAAGCCCACGTCACTTTTTTTTAATTACCGTATTTCATGAAATTCATGAAATAAATAAAAATAAGGGCTTTCCTATATTTTTAGTTCCCAGCTGGGGACACATAGGCAGCTGGGGGCAGCCCGTTCCTGCCTGCTGCAGCTAGCTAGCATACAAAAATACGGCGAAGCCTACGTCATTTATTTTTTTTTTTTTTAGGTTTTTGGAAAAAAAAATTAAAAAAAGGCTTCCCTGGATTTTCCATTGCCAGTGAAGATAACACCAAACAGTGGGGGTTAGCAGCCAGTAGCTGCTTGGGTTACCATCATTAGATAGCAATATAAAATGCAGCGGTAGCCCACGCATTTTTTTTTTTATCCCTAACCCTTGGGTTAGGGTTATTTGTTTGGGTTTTTTCTTTTATTTTTTTAATGATTTAAAAAAAACAAAAAAAAATTTGACATGGGCTTTGCCATATTTTTGTATGCCAGCCAGGTATAGCCTATTTGTACCCAACTGTGAACCAAAAATATAGGGAAGCCCTTTTTTATTTATTTCATGAATTTCATGAAATAATTAAAAAAAAAGATGTGAGCTTCACCCAATTTTTGTGTCCAGCCAGGTACAACTAGACAGCTGGGGATTGGAATCAGCAGCGCAGGTTGGCCCAAGCTTTCTGGGCACCCCTGCTGCGAATTGCAGTCCGCAGCCACCCCAGAAACTGGCGCTTTCAGAGAAGTGCCATCTTCTGGCGCTGTATCCAACTCTTCTAGTGGCCCTGGCGCCGTGTGGCTTGATGGGTAATAATGGGGTTAGGGCTAGCTGTGTATTATCAGCTGGCCCTAAGCCCGAAATTCATGGTGTCACGCTAATATTAAACATGGCCACCATGAATTTCTAGTAAAGATAAAAAAAAACACAATACAGAGAAAAATATTTTTATTAGAAATAAAACACAATACAATTAGTGACTCCATCTTTCTTGAACTAAAGAACCCCCCCCCTCCGCCGTAGTCCTGGGTCGAGGGTCCAATATCGTCTGATCGGTTTACCGGAAGGCAAAGCGATTAGATGATGTGTCAGGTTCAAGGACCTAAATCACATGACACATCAGCTGATTATATAAACGGCTTTTATACAATCAGCTGATTCATCAGTGGGAAAAAAAAACTATACACCTCTGTGCAGACTCCCATCCGATCGTTGCAGGAGCTGCCGGTAAGCAACTGATGCGGTCAGCTGATGGCATCAGCTGATCGTTTAAACTGGCTGGGCGGTAAAAAACTGGCCTCACCGCTGGACTTATATGATCAGCTGATGCTGTCAGGTGACCGCATCAGCTGATCACCGGCAGGTCCCGGAGCGAGTGGACGTTTCCCGGGATGCTGCAGACAGGTGAATATGATATATATTTTTTTCTACTGTTCACTTTTGGTTTCGCTTTTAGCAGTGAATGTACAGGCAGAGAGAAGCTGCCACACATACGCTACAAAGCGAAAGTGCATGTCACACAGGAGGAGGAACACAGGATTCTTCCTCCCCCTAATGCAAAGACAACATTTCTCAAAGCAGTGACATGGGAGTCAGAAATGCTTACAGGGGTCTTCCACATGCTGCTCCCATGTCATTTGAGCACTGTTGTTATATATTTGTGACATTTTTGAGCTTTCTCCAGACGGCCGGGGGTGCCACCGGAAAAATGCTTGAGTCTCCAATAGGCTAATATTGGGCTCGGTGCTCGGGTCGAGGACCCGAGCATTTCAAAATGCTCGACCAGAGCATCAAGCACCCGAGCATTTTACTGCTCGCTCATCTCTAGTCACCACCAGCAGGTTTTGTGGGCCCGGTGCCCGCTCTGTAGAGAAACAGCTGGCTCCTCTCAGTGAGAGAGAAGCTGCGCTGTTCCCTTTAGTTTCAATCAGTAGCATAGCTACCAGGTGGGCAGCAGATGCAGCCTCTCCGGGCCCCATGCTCAGAGGGTGCCCACCCGGAGCTGCGCTATTGTTAACTATATCGGCGAGTGCAGCGCGCCGATATAGTCAACCTCTGCGATAGTGCTGGGAGACAAGATCTCCCTGCATTGTTGCTGATGACAGTGCACACACAGGACATCAGAGTCCCAGCATGGTGATGTCATCGCAAAGCACAGGGACTTTCATGTCTTGTGCGTGTGATGACAGTGCTGTGATACGCACACGCTGGAACCATCAGCACTCTGGAGTAGGTGAGCATGATGTTTTTTTTCTCTCTTTTTCTTTAATGCAGTATGGGACACACACACACATTATATACACACACACACACACACACACACACACACACACACACACACACACACACACACCAGGATGGGGCCCAGGCTGTTGGACATAAAAACATGGGAGCCAGGCTGGGGGACATTATATATACCAGCATGGAATCCAGGCTGGGGGAAAATATATATACCAGTATGGTATCCAGATTGGCGAACATTATATATACCAGCATGAGGCCAGGCTAGGGGACGCTATATATCCTTTACATAAATCCTGATTCCCATGCTGGTATATATAGTGTTCCCCAGCCTGACTCTTATCTTGGTATACATAATGTCCCCCAGCCTGGCTCCCATGCTGATATATATAATGTCCCCCAGCCTGGCTCCCATGCTGGTATATATAATGTTCCCCAGCCTGGCTTCCATGCTGGTATATATATATATATATATAATGTCCCCCAACCTGGGCCCTATCCTGGTATATATAATGTCCTCCAGCCTGGGCCCTATTCTGGTATATATAATGTCCCCCAGCCTGGCTCCCATGCTGGTATATATAATATGCAAGATTTAATAGGATTTAGAGCATTATGGAGTGTGCATTATACTATATTGAGGATTTTAGGATGTGAATTATCTTAAATGGAGGACTGTGAGATCTATATTATATTATATGGAGGACTATGGGATGTGCATTATTTTAAATGGAGGACTGTGGGATGTGTATTATATTGTATGGAGGACTATGGGATGTGCATTATATTATATGGATGACTATGCTCTACACTATACTATATGGAGGACTATGTGAAGTATTTTATAATACATGGAGGACTATGCAGCTGAGGTGTTGGCTCCTCCGTGGGTAGGGGCTGTTGGTCCCGGGGCCCCGGTTGGGGGCGTAGGTTTGCTTGGATGATGTTGGTGAGTAGGGGCTAGGTGCAGGAGCCGATGCGGGGAGGCAGCGCGGCAGCGATGTGGTGCAGTGCTGTGCCGGATGGCACTGGTATACTCACTCAGGTAGTCAATAACAGAGTCTCTGGTAAACCAAACGGCTGGATAGACGGGGCCCATAGTCGGCTGCGGCGTCTTCACTCTCCCTGGATGGGTTGATGGCGGCTGTCTTTCCTTGCACCTGTGTGTAAGTGTTTGACCCCTATGGATTCCCACGGGTGGTCCGCTCCCCGGCTTGTACGTGTCGGGAGAGCCCGTTTTGCCCACAGGCACTGGCCCTTGGATCTCTGGCCGTTGGCGGTGGCTCTTATCCGGACGGGTTCGGCTGTTGCCTTCTGACGGGACTTGTTTGGGAATTAACCCCCGAGGTCCAGACCGCAATCAGAGAATTTGACCGTTACGGCGGCTTCCGAGCCTAGTCGGGGTCTGAGTACCCTGCCTTGGTGCTTATCGTCAATCCACTCCCCGGTTCGGTACCGGCGGGCCACCACCCGACCCTGGTCCTACGGTTCCGCAGACGTCCACTAACTTCTGCAGACGGCCACCACCGTCTGCCGACCTTGCTGATAGTGCCTGGGCTCCAACCCAGACACTCGCAGTTCCTGCTCCTCTCACTTCCACATCTCCAACTCAACTCTAGAACTTGACTAACTACTTTTCCCACCTCCAGGCCTGTGAACTCTTCGGTGGGTGGGGCCAACCGCCTGGCTCTGCCCCACCTGGTGTGGACATCAGACCCTGGAGGGGGCAACAAGGATTTTGTTTGACGGGTGTTCCCTACCAGGGAAGGGGGGTGTGTGTGTGTGTGTGGTGTTATTCTGTGACCCCTGGGGTCCAGGGCGTCACATAGCAATAGTGGTATTTTCGCATTTATTTATCGCAGTGTGCCTACGTAGGGTTTTTATTGGATGTGGTCCTTGTTTAGCTGATCCTTTGGCTTAACAATATGATAATTCTCAGCAGCATATCATCCTGCATTTACAGGAGCTGTGCTGCCGAGAACAAAAACAGAACTATAAATGACATTCTGAGCACATGGAGATGCAGTCTGCCTGTCTAAACAAGTTATTAATTGACCACCTATTGACAATATGTAGCAGATCAGTAGTCATTTAATGCCTCAAATTGGCCATGTAAACTCCCCTTAATGTACAAAGCCAATATTATCTTTCCTCCACTTTCACTGGACCTTAATTGGCTTATTGTGTTTTGGATGGTGGACACTCAGCTGTACTCTGGAACCTCTCAGCCTTGAGCCGCTGATTCACTCAGGTCATTATACTTAGCACTTAATATCGTACCTCTATGTGAATAAAGTCACGTTTTTTGTGACCTCATTAGCGATCACGCTGTGTGTGACACTCAGCAGCGATCTGGCCCCTGCTGTGAGATCGCTGCTCGTTACACACAGCCCTGGTTCATTGTTTTATTGCTGCTCTCCCGCTGATAAGCACACATTGCTGTGTGTGACAGCCAGAGAGAAACAATCCTGAATGTGCAGGGAGCAGGAGCCGGCATCTGACAGCCTGCGGTAAGCTGTAACCAAGGTAAACATCGGGTAACCAAGGTGGTTACCCAATATTTACCTTCGTTACCAGCCTCCGCAGCTCTCACGCTGCCAGTGCCGGCTCCTGCTCCCTGCACACGCTAAGCTAAGCGGTGTGCGCTGGTAACTAAGGTAAACATCGGGTAACCATACCCGATGTTTACCTTAGTTACCAGTGTCCGCAGCTTCCAGACGCCGGCTCCGTGCAAGCGCAGCGTCGCTTGCACGTCACTGCTGGCTGGGGGCTGGTCACTGGTCGCTGGTGAGATCTGCCTGTTTGACAGCTCACCAGCGACAATGTAGCGATGCAGCAGCGATCCTGACCAGGTCAGATCGCTGGTGGGATCGCTGCTGCGTCGCTAAAGTGTGACGGTACCCTAAGACACAAGATTAAAAATAGTAGTAGTCTTCACTACAAATAGGATTTGCATGAGAACAATTTATATTTACAGGCATGGCAAGCCAGTGTGTCAAACATTTAAATTGGGTAGAGATGACAAACCCGTGGAAGTTCGGTTCTGCAGGTGTCGCGGGCGGGGAGGAGGGTGTCAGCACACCGCGCTCACCCCTTCTGCTCGGGTCCGGCAGCTGCTCCTTGGTGGCTCGAGCGGTGGGCCGGATCCCGGGGTGTCTCGAGCGACACTCCTCGCCCGTGAGTGAAAGGGGTAATGATGTTTGTTGGGTGAGGGGATTGTTATAGTTCGTGACGCCACCCACGGTTGTGGTGATTGCACCACCACTGCTCAGTGTGGGGGTCCCGGGGATGGTGATGCGGAGCAGCCAGGTGTTGTGTTGCCCCTCTGTGGGTAGGGGTTGGTGATCCCGGGGCCCGGTGATGAGATGTGAAGTGTAGGGCCTGGAGGGCGCAGGGACGCGGGGGCAGCGCTGTGCCTTGCGGCACTCTGGTACTCACTCAGCCTGACACACGGACACAGTTTGTACGGTAAACCAACGGCTGGTAGGACGGTCCCACAGACGGCTGCACCTGCACTCCCGGTAGGTAACGGTGACGTTTCTCTTCCTTGCACCTATGTTGTCTGATGGTAGCGGTGGATTCTCTCCGGTTACCCGCTCCCCGACTGCAATCTGGGCCGGAGGAGCTCTACACTTTGCCCGCAGGCGCTGGCCCTGGGGAAACTGGTGCCTTGGCGGTGGCGGTGTCCCCCCGGTAATGGTCGGGCTGTTGCCGTCAATCGGGACTTGGTTGTTGGGGGATCTGCGTCCCCATCACTGACGGATTTGGCAAATTTGGCGACTCCTAGCCTTGCCGGGGTCCGAGAGGCCCCTGCCCTGGTGCTGACTGTCCTTCGGAACACTGCTCCAGACCACCGGGCACACAGCCAACGGGGTCCTTCCAGGAACTTCCAAACGGTCCCCCTCCAAACAGTCACCGCCGTCGCTGACCTTGCTGTTCTGGCCCTACACCAAGCTGGGCTCTCAGGCTTTCTTTCTCTTCTGTCACTTTACTAGCTTCTCTCCTTTACACTTCTCTACTTTCACCACTTTCACTTGGCTGTTTACTTTCTCTCCTTTTGCTCCTCGCACTTGCCCTGCCTGGGCTACTCTGCTGTTCACTCTTTCATGTCCCTAGCTGGACTCCACTCTCAAGCTCTTCCCTGAGCTGACTGCCTGGTTACTTCCTGCCTCCAGAGCTGTGAGCTCCTTGGTGGGCGGAGCCAACCGCCTGGCCCACCCCCTGGTGTGCATCATCAACCTCTGGAGGAAGGCAACAAGGATTTCTGGTTAGCAGATGTGCCTACCTGGAGTGTGGGGTGTGGTGGTGTTGTGACCTGTGTCCCCTGGCTTGCCCAGGGCGACACACAGGTTCAGCGGACTTTAGATAAAATTTGGTTTGGGACACGAACTTGACCTGAATCCAAATGGAAGTCACTAGTTGGGCAGTTGAGGTCTCCACCTACATGCAGCCAACTAGAAACAGATCACTTCTGGGGGCGGATGGGGGGAATTTTATTGCAAACTTGATAACCAATAATGACACATAACTAATACTGTGTTTCTTTCTATTCAATATATTAAATGATTGATAACACATTTTTTAATGTGTGAATTGCGTTCAGTGAATATGAGAGATATTACATCCAGGGAACATACCTGGCTGCACTATCCCTCTTATTCACTGAACCCAATTCACACCTGTATTTCTGTCTCTGTTGGTGTGTCTGCTTCCTGACTGGAATATCCTTCCCTTTATCCTAGTTCACACCTATCTAATATCTGTCCATCTTATGTCACCTATCTACCTCTGTCCATCTTAGGTTACATGCGCACGCTGCTTTTTTTCCTGCTTTTTTTGCTGCTTTTTTGGCTGCAGTTTTGTTGTCAGAACTTTCTGACATTTGACTTCCCAGCAAAGTCTATGAGAAGTCAGATTTGTCATGCGCACGTTGCAGTTTATTTGTCAGCGTTTTATTTGTCAAAGGTTTGTGACAAAAAAATGCAGCATGTTCATTCTTCCTGCGTTTTTGTTAACATTTGTCACAAAAACGCTGCAACGCAGGGTGTGAAAAACGCACCAAAAACGCAGCAAAAACGCACCTAAAATTACATGCGTTTTTTGTGACATTTCCAGGCTCTCTCTGACGAGGTGCAGTTTTGGCTGCAGTTTTGGCTGCAGTTTGTAAACACAAAAAGATGCAGCGTGCGCATGTAGCCTTATGTGTTTGCTTCTCCTGCTGTGTAGCAGTCCAAATGTTCCTATTAGCTCCAATCTCTTAATTCACCCACTGCTGTGATTTTGTGACCTGTCTCCCTGTGATTCCTCCCTCCTGCTCTCAGCTGGTTCTTCCACTGTGCACTTAAACATGTATAAGACTCTGTGCCCACGTGTGCGTATTGCATGCAGTTACGCTGCGATCTGCACTGCAGCGTAACTGCATGCGTCCTGCGTCCCCAGCACAATCTATGAAGATTGTGCATAATCCATGCCCACGTGGCGTTTTAGAACGCAGCAATATGCATGCTGCTAAATCGCTGTGTTCTAAAAAGCAGCATGTCACTTCTTTCGTGCGCTTTGCATGCAGCCTCCATTATGTCTATAGGGAGAGGCAGCATCCAGAGCGCACGAATTCTGCAGTCACCAAAGTTTCAGAACGGAGCTTTTCAGCTGCGCTCTGAAGCGGACATGCAGGGACATTACGCTGCGGTGCAGAGCGCACACACGTGGGCACATAGCCTAAGGCTGTGTGCGCACGTTGCATTTTTTCATGTGTTTCCGCAGCGTTTTGAGCTGCAGCGTTTTGAGCTGCAGCGTTTTAATGCAAAATTGCATGCGTTTTGATTTCCAGGCATTGTCTATGGAAAATAGGGCTTTCTTGTGCGCACAATGCTTTTAAAAACGCAGCGTTTTAGTTGCTTAAAATTTGTCAAAATCTCTGCATTTGAAGAAGCAACATGTCAATTGTTTTTACCATTTTGGCAGCGTTTTGCTAACATTGGAGTCAATGAGAATTATCAAAATGCATCCTAAAGGAAATTTCTAGCGTTTTACATGCTTTTTTGATGCAGAATGCATGCTTTTTTGACAAAATCAAAGCATACGTTTTTGCCATTATAGTGAGGTCAAGAGGTTTCCATTTGCCCTCACATCCATTCCGACTTTAAAAAATGAGTGAAACAATACTTTTACTTTATTTGGAACATACTTATTAAATCTCAATAAACATTTTCGGTAAATTATCATTATAGTTTATCAATTAAAGGTAATATTTATTTATTTATTTTTTCTAACTGTTTGAATGTTAAAACTTTATTTATGTGTGTATTTGTATTGAAAACGCATCTCAATTTAAGCACAGAAAAAGCATGTAAAACGTGGTCAAAAGACGGCTAAAACGCTAAAAAAAAAAGCATACGTATTTCCTGCGTTTATGTGGTCAAAACCAAATTTGGCAATGACAAATTCTGCCAGAGAATGCGTTCATTTCTGCAAGGTACTGGACGCAACGTACGCACATGGCCTTGATGTGGAGACCCAGGTCTGCGATGACCATGGTCTGGGATGGGTCTTTTCCTTTCTAAGGCTATGTTCCCACGTTGCGTTTTTTTCCGCGTTTCTGCAGCGTTTTTAGCAGCAGCGTTTTTGCGCTAAAACGCATGCGTTTTTGATTGCCAGCAAAGTCTATGGGAAAAGCAGAAATCCTGTCTGCACTTTGCTTTTTCTTCAGCAGCGTTTAATTTGCATATTTGTGGTCAAAAACCATGCTGAAAAAGAAGCAGCATGTCAGTTGTTTTTGCCATTTCTGCAGCGTTTCCTTAACATTGGAGTCAATGAGAAATGGCAAAACGCAACCAAAATCACAATTCCTGCGTTTTTCATGCTTTTTACCTGCTTTTCCACTGCGTTTTTGGCTCCAAAAACGCATGCTTTTCTGGACAAAAATTAATGGGTTCTAATGTTCCTTTACACACACACAATAACCGAAAATTTAAATGTTAACAAATTATAAACTTCACCTATTTTTCTGATAAAATGTGCATAACCACTATTTTTTCATTAAAATTGATAATTTCCCATATAGTTTTATTAAAAGTTAATTTTATACTTTTTTTCTCTTTTTTCATTCTTTTTGACTAATTCAACTTTATTTCTCAGTGTCTTGATCTAAAAAACGCATCTGCAGAAACGCAGGTGAAAACGCAGGTAAAAAGCGCTAAAAACGCACTAAAAACGCGGTAAAAACGCATGCGTTTTTAGCGCTAAAAAATGGTCAAAAGCCATTTGGTCAAAAACCAAGGGAAGGAAAACGTGCAGAATAAACTGCAGGTACTCCGACGCAACGTGCGCACATAGCCTAACAACTTTCTAACAACTGTAGCTTTAAGCCAATTTCACCCCCACCCTCCCTTATTCTCCCTTCTTTTGAAGTGCAGTTTGTCTGTATCTAGTCTCCCTCAAACCTCCAAGAGACCGGCATATACCGACACCCGGGCCCGACCACTGCTTTTATTAACCAATCATCCACCACGTTTCTACATTTTCTCTCTGCTGATATTCCCACAATCATCATGGGTGACTTCAACATCCCCATTGACACCCACTAGTCAGCAGCCTCCAAATTCCTGTCCCTTTCTTCATCCTTTGGGCTTACTGAGTGGTCCTCCTCAGCCACCAACCCAGATGAACATACATTAGATCTTATCTTCATCTGCCTCTGCTCCCTATCTAACTTCACAATCTCCCCCTCCCCTTATCTGACCACCATCTACTGACCTTCTCATCCATATGTGACACCCTGGACTATCAGGTCGTCACAAGGGTGCCGTGCAATCTGCCCTTCTGCATGGTACCCGCTCCTCCTTTTACAGGTCCTGTCAATTTGGTGTTGCTACTAACAGGTGTACATAAATCCTGAGGAACACTCTGCACCACACCCACCAACCATCCATTGGGCAGCTGTGAAGCCCCTCACCTGCAGGTCGCCTCCTCAGGGTCTTCACGTGCTGGGAATCTTCCGGCAACAGGTATGTCAGGTTAACTTTAATAGGAATCGTGATGCCACTCTCGGTTTTGCGGTCAGGATGAGGGGTGACCGCCACTGCAGTTTAAAAAGTGTCTGGGGCTGATGGTGTCTCCAGTCTGGTGTTATGGCCTCTCGAGAGTGAGGCTAGCCCCAGGGGCTCGGGTGTATGTGCGTGGAACCACAGGTCGCAGAAGAACTCACACACAGTCCAGGATGTCTTTCAGGGTTTTTTACTCACGTTCAGTTGTTCACTGTGAGGTAACCCGGGCGATGCTGAGACAAACTGCAGGGAGAACCAGGTATCCTTCAGGCTGGAACACTTCTTGTTTCGACTAACCCCCGACTTGAAGTATATGGGATTCATCCAGGGAAGTTGCATCTGCCTTTCTCCCCTTTCTGGCCCGTTTGCTGGCAGCATGGACCAAGTAAAGATGGTTTCTCGCCTTATCTCACTTATGGGCCCCCTCGTTGCTGCTGATGCTGCGGACTCTGTGTTGTTTGGTGTGGGACTTGTTGTCCACCCCAATCACACCTCACCCCTTGCGCACTTGACCCCATACCATCCCACCTCCTCCCAACTTCACTACCATGCTTATCCCATTTTTTCAACCTATCTTTAACCTCTGGTTCTTTCCCTTCTGCTTTGAAACACACACACCCATCCTAAAGAAACCATCTCTTGATCCGACCTCTACTATCAGATATCAACCCATATCACTGCTTCCATTCGTTTGAAAAACCCCTAGAACAGCAACTTCATGCTGATCTTTCCTCCCACCACTCATCCAACCAACCCAATCTTTGACAACCTACAATCTGGTTTATGTCACCACCACTCTATCAAAATTACTAATGAATTACTGCCAAAGTCAACAAACACTTCTCTATACTCCTCCTTCTAGACCTGTCCTCAGCCTTTGACTCTGTTGACCACTCCCTCTTGCTACAAATCCTCTCCTCCGTCGGTGTCAGAGACCTTTCCCTCTCCTAGATCTCCTCATACCTTTCCAACTGAACCTTTAGTGTCTCACACTCCGACACTACCTCCTCATTCCTCATCCCACTCACTCTCTGTCAGTATCCCTCAAGGCTCTGTCCTGGGGCCCTTACTTTTCTCCATCTATACATTTGTCCTGTGACAACTCATAAAGCCCATGGCTTTCAGTACCACCTATATGCTGATGACACTCAGATCTACCTATCTGGCCCAGATATCACCGCCCTGCTATCCAGAATCATGGAGTGTATATCTGCTATATCCTCCTTCTTCTCCTCTCGCTTCATCTTTCCTGCATCTCATTTATCTACCCTACCTGATCTAGATATTACAATAAGTAAAGCCACACTATCCCCAGTACCCGAGGTCCGCTGCCTCAGAGTAACCCTCAACTCTGCCTTAAGGTGGCTTTACACACTACGACATCGCTAAAGCGATGTCGTTGGGGTCATGGATTTTGTGATGCACATCCGGCCGCGTTGAATCGTTGCAAAAATGTACAAAATTGCTAATCGGTGACATCTCCCTTAATCTCAATTATCGTTGCTGCTGCAATAACGATGTTGTTCATCATTCCTGCGGCAGCACACATTGCTACGTGTGACACCGCAGGAACGAGGAACCTCTCCTTACCTGTGTCCCGCCAGCAATGAGGAAGGAAGGAGGTGGGCGGGATGTTCGTCCCCCTCATCTCCGCCCCTCTGCTTTGATTGGGCGGCCGCTTAGTGACGTCGCTGTGACGCTGAATGAACTGCCCCCTTAGAAATGAGGAGGTTCGCCGGTCACAGTGACGTCGCTATGCAGGTAAGTAGTGTGATGGGTCCGCACGATTTTGTGCGCCACGGGCAGCGATATGCCCGTGATGCACAAATGACGGGGGCGGGTACGCACGCTAGCGATATTGCAGCGTGTAAAGTACCCCTTATCCTTCATACCGCATATCCAATCTTTCACCACCTCCTGCCATCTACAGCTAAAAAATAATATCAGAATCCGTCCTTTCCTCAACTCCCAATCTATGAAAATGCTAGTACATGGCCTCATAATCTCCCGCCTTGATTACTGCAACATCCTCCTTTGTGGCTTTCCTGCTAATTCTCTCACACCTCTCTAGTCCATCCTTAACTCTGCTGCCCAACTAATCCACCTCTCTCCTCACTACTCCACCACTTCTCCCCTATGCAAATCCCTCCATTGGCTCCCAATTGCCCACCATATTCAATTCAAACTAACACTGACCTACAAAGCTTTCTAAAGCTTTCCATAATGTCTCCTCCATATAGATCCAATAGAAGATTCAAGCACATTTTTTTATATTGTGAATTTGTGACCAGTCCATTATAACTATGGTATATTCCCCCTTTGTCAGAGGGCTTAATTATAATAGACATCATTCTCCAAATCCAACAATGATTTGGTCTCTTTTCCAGTCAACTTGTTATTATCTATTGGACCAATTTCTATACCTGCAAGGGCTGTTTGCACTAAACATTCAAATATACTGATGAGGATTTTGTCAAATACTGGAAGGAACCTCAAATTATCAAAATGACCTTCACCTTCCCCACTTTTGGCCCTCCTGCCATAGATCCTCCAGCAAGCAGAGACCTGATAATTCAGTCTCTTGTGTACAAAGATTTGCACTATCACCATTCACATATAAATTCGTCATACCATTTTGATCCCTGAAGGCTACAATACTGGAGGAGGCTATTATGCCATCTTGTTAATCTCCTGACGAACTCCATCTATTACTAGTAGGGAGAGAAACGCGTCGAGACAAAGAGATCTTTGATATGAATATGTAGAATGTCGCAAAGCACCTTTCATTGAGAAACAACAAAAAATATTCATCCATATTGAAAAGGAGACCCCTGTGAATGGTGATAGGGATCCTAGGGTATATAAGGGTGAGCCGCCGAGGAATGGGGGCATCAATAAAATGAGGATGTACTCCATTGTTAGGTAGGAGCAAGCGAATTGAGGGACAGTTTAGTAGATGAGAAAAATATATACAAACTGATACCTCATTTAAAGACGTATAGCTCCTATTAAATTAAGGTGTGAATTCATCTCGTGTATACATCCCATATCTGTATGTCTATATATAAAAAATACATATTAGTGTGCATTGAGACAATTGGTGATGGGTTGTTTATAAAATTATGAGACTTTGAAAAAAATTTTCTCTATTAGGCTTACTAGATAATAAAATTGAGGAAGGAAAGAGAGAGTGAGGAAAAGGGAAAGCCGCTGAGGAATGGGGGCATCGATAAAATAAAGATGATAGGTAGGAACAGATTCGATCAGGGTGAAAAAGATTGAAGAATCCCCCCCTCTTTATTGTAGTAATTGTCTAAAGGTGGTGTCACACACAGCGACGACGACAACGACGTCGCTGCTACGTCACCATTTTCTGTGACGTTGCAGCGACGTCCCGTCGCTGTCGCTGTGTGTGACATCCAGCAACGAGCTGGCCCCTGCTGTGAGGTCGTTGCTCGTTGCTGAATGTCCTGCTTCATTTTTTGGTCGTCGCTCTCCCGCTGTGACGCACACATCGCTGTGTGTGACAGCGAGAGAGCGACGAAATGAAGCGAGCAGGGAGCAGGAGCCGGCATCTGGCAGCTGCGGAAAGCTGTAACCAGGGTAAACATCGGGTAACCAAGGGAAGACCTTTCCCTGGTTACCCAATATTTACCTTTGTTACCAGCCTCCGCCGCTCTTGCTGCTAGTGCTGGCTCCTGCTCTGTGCACATGTAGCTGCAGTACACATCGGGTTAATTAACCCGATGTGTACTGTAGCTAGGAGAGCAAGGAGCCAGCGCTCAGTGTGCACGGCTCCTGCTCTCTGCATATGTTGCAGCACAGCGACGCTTGTCGTTATGATCGCTGCTTCGGCTGCTGTGTTTGACAGCTAAGCAGCGATCATAACAGCGACTTACAAGGTCGCTGCTACGTCACAGAAAATGGTGACGTAACAGCGACGTCGTTGTCGCTGTCGTTTAGTGTGACCCCAGCTTAAGATGCCTGACGGATAAACCCTCCTCTCCCTCACCGTGTTGGTGACTCCATAGAATTTGTACGGAATTCATTGATATTGTGGCAACCCTCACTTTGTGGAATAATTTTTTATGTGTGTTTTGTTTTGAGCTGAGCTTTTAATATATATCAATAAAATGTAAATTTTATCAAATAACTAGGTATATGCTGTCAATACAGAGTACAGTAAATGCACCCTGAATTTTTAGTGGTACTGCAAATAAAAACAGTGGCAAATGAGAGAACACATTGACGTAACCACAGGAATTTATATGTAATGTAATGAGACTGTTGTGACAAATAACACTTTGTTTCTCTCAGGATGCTAAGTTAGAGAATTGTCTAATAATAAGAGTACATTTCTCCTATATTGTGGGGTCATTAACACTAGTTGTGATAAGAGATTTACCACGTGGACATCTATTTACTGCAATCTAATTACTATACTCCAATGGGAACTACCAGTCTTCTTGGCTATGATATGTTACCAAGAATAAGCACTTGTCACTTTAGGGGAATTTTGTGAATTAAGGGACTTATTCTAGTCTTCGCTGACTAACTAAACTGTTGTTATTTTATCACTATCAAAGGTGATGGTAATTGTAGGGTGTTATATCTAGGCCCTCTAAAGAAGAATATCTGTATCCAAGCCGAGAACAGTTTAGTAGCTTGGATAGGCTAAGGGGCACTTTGCACACTACGACATCGCAGGTGCGATGTCGGTGGGGTCAAATTGAAAGTGATGCACATCCGGCGTCGCAGGCGATATCGTACTGTGTAAAGCCTTTTTGATACGATTAACGAGCGTAAAATCGCCGTAATCGTATCATCGGTGTAGCGTCTGTCATTATCATAATTTGGAAATGACCGATGTTACGATGTTGTTCCTCGTTCCAGCGGCAGCACACATCTCTGTGTGTGAAGCCGCAGGAGCAAGGAACATCTCCTACTTGCGTCCTGCGGCTCACGCCAGCTATGCGGAAGGAAGGAGGTGGGCGGGATGTTTACGTCCCGCTCATCTCCGCCCCACTGCTTCTGTTGGCCGCCTGCCGTGTGACATCGCTATGACGCCGCACGACCCGCCCCCTTAACCCCTTCAGCCCCCGGGCACTTTCCGTTTTTGCGTTTTTTTTTTTTTGCTCCTTTCGAGAGCCGTAACGTTTTTATTTTTCCGTCAATCTTGCCATATGAGAGCTTGTTTTTTGCGGGACGAGTTGTACTTTTAAATGAAACCATAGGTTTTACCATATAGTGTACTGGAAAACAGCAAAAAAATTCAAAGTGTGGAAAAACTGGAAAAAAAGTGTGATCGCACAATAGTTTTTGGGATGTTTTATTCACCGTGTTCACTATATGGTAAAACTGATGTATCTATGTGATGCCTCAGGTCGGTCCGAGTTTGCAGACACCAAACATGTATAGGTTTACTTGTATCTAAGGGGTTAAATAAAAATCACAAGTTTGTTCAATAAAAGTGGCGCACGTTTTGCGGCATTTTCCGAAACACGTAGCGTTCTCATTTTTCGGGATCTATGGCTCAGTGATAGCTTATTTTTTGCGTCTCGAACTGACATTTTTAATGGTACCATTTTTGCATGGATGCTATGTTTTGACCGCCTGTTATTGCATTTTGCGTAAAACATGCGGCGACCAAAAAACGTAATTTTGGCGTTTGGAATTTTTTTGCCACTACGCCGTTAGCCAATCAGATTAGTTGATTTTATATTTTGATAGATCGGGCATTTCTGAACGCGGCAATACCAAATATGTGTATATTTATTTATTTTTTAACCCTTTAATTTTCAATGGGGTGAAAGGAGGGTGATTTGAACTTTTAGGGGTTTTTTTATTTTTTAAAACTTTTTTTTTACTTTTTTTTTTATTTTACTAGTCCCCCTAGGGGGCTATAGCGATCAGCAATCCAATTGCTCTGATCTATCTGCTGATCACAGATATACAGCTGTAAACAGCAGATACAGTCACTTCCTTCTTCCCTGGCCTCTGGGCCGGGTGAAAACGAAAGTGAAACGTCATAGCTGCAGGCGTCATCACATGACCCTGTGCTACTATGGCAACCACCGAAAGTCACGTGATCACGCACGTGACTTCCGGTGGGGGCGGCGGTAAGTAAAAATCATGGCCGCGCGCATATAGATCTCACTGCCAGACTTTGGCAGCGAGATTTAAGGGGTTAAATGTTGCGAGTGGAAGCAATTCCACTTGCAACATTCAGGCACACATGTCAGCTGTTGAAAACAGCTGATATGTGTGCCGACCGCCGCCTGCCCGCGGCGGGGGTGGGGCTTAACGTGACACGCTCCTTGACGGATAGATCCGTCCAAGGTCGTGAAGGGGTTAATAAGGAGGCGGGTCGCCGGCCAGAGCGACATCGGAGGGCAGGGGAGTGCATGTGAAGCTGGCATAGCGATAATGTTCGCTATGCCAGCTATCACCATGATATCGCCGTTGCGAATGGGGCGGGGACTATCGCGCTCAGCATCGCAAGCATCGGCTTGCGATGTCGTAGTGTGCAAAGTGCCCCTAAGGTTTACATGGTGGTTGGTCGTGCAATTATTATATTTACCAAATAAAGGTTAAGTTTTAAATATTTTTGCGGCCATAGCCAGTGATAGGATTTTAAAATTGTTGGACTATTTTAGTCTTATAGGTGCCTCTCAGGGAAAAAACCAAAAGCAGAATCTGAATTTGAAATTGTGTTTCGGGGTATTGCCCCTTGTCAATGCAAAGTATGAGATCTGATTTGGCAAGGCTATAGCCAAATCAAATGTCATACTTTGCACTGATGAGGGACAATTCCCCTAAACACCGTGTCTACAAATTGAGATTCTGCTTTGGCTTTTATCCTAAAGGCCCTGTCACACTCAACGAGATCGCTAATGAGATCGTTGCTGAGTCAAAGTTTCTGTGACGCAGCAGTGATCTCACCAGCAATCTCGTTATGTGTGGCACCTACCAGCGATCAGGCCCCTGCTGTGAGATTGCTAGTCAATGCAGAATGGTCCATTTTCTTCAAAGGTGATGTCCTGCTGGGCAGGACGCATCGCTGTGTTTGACGCTGTGTGACAGGGTCACAGTGACTGCTGAGATCCTTATACAGGTCACTACTGCGACCTGTATCGTTCCTGTATCGTTGGTAAGATCTGACTGTGTGACATCTCACTAGCGACCTCCCAGCGACTTACCAGCGATCCTTATCAGGACGTATCGTTGTCGGGATCGCTGGTAAGTCGTTGTGTGTGAGTGGCCTTAAGTAATATGGTAAGGCTCATTAAAGGGTCAATAATGACTTTTAGGCTATGTCCGCACGTTGCTTTTTACCTGCTTTTTTGCTGCTTTTTCAACTGCAGCGTTTAATGCCAAAATGGTTGTGTTCTGCTTTTCAAGCAAAGTCTTTGGGAATTTGGGTTTCTTGTCCGCACTATGCAGTTCAAACTGCAGCCTTTTTGTTGCAGAACTTTGGTCAAAAACTCAGCTTTGCAGTGCAAAACCCAAATGGCAAAAACAATTGACATGTCAGTTGTTTTTGCCATTTGGGTTTTGCATACCTCCCAACTTTTAAAGAAGGAAAAGAGGGACAAAGTTTGCGGCGCGCTACGCGCGCCGCGGCAAATTTTTAGGCCACGCCCCCTAACCACACCCATTTCACAGTCACGCCCATATCCACTCCCCATCCACACCCATTCAGCACAAACACGCAGGCAGCCGGCGGGCCTCCAGCACGGACACGCAGGCAGCCAGCGGGCCTCCAGCACGGACACGCAGGCAGCCACAGTGAGGCGGCCGGTCGCCTTCACAGACAGGCGGCCGGCCGCCTTCACAGACAGGCGGCGGGCCGCCCGCACAGAGAGGCGGCCAGCCGCCCGCAGAGAGAGGCGGCCGGCCGCCCGCACAATGAGGCGGCGGGCCGCCCGCACAGACAGGCGGCAGGGGGGCGCCCGCACAGACAGGCGGCAGGGGGGCGCCCGCACAGACAGGCGGCAGGGGGGCGCCCGCACAGACAGGCGGCAGGGGGGCGCCCGCACAGACAGGCGGCAGGGGGGCGCCCGCACAGACAGGCGGCGGGGGGGCGCCCGCACAGACAGGCGGCAGGGGGGCGCCCGCACAGACAGGCGGCAGGGGGGCGCCCGCACAGACAGGCGGCAGGGGGGCGCCCGCACAGACAGGCGGCAGGGGGGCGCCCGCACAGACAGGCGGCAGGGGGGCGCCCGCACAGACAGGCGGCAGGGGGGCGCCCGCACAGACAGGCGGCAGGGGGTGAGGGGGGAGGGAGGGAAATCAGCGCTGGGGAGATTAGTTTACTGTACCAGCAGCAGCACAGGCAGCGCTCCTCTCTATGCCACGTCTACTAGGATGGTAGGAGGGAAAAGCAGGGAGGCGGAGAGAGAGTGGGTGGGCGGAGCCCGGGAGCCGGCCGTCCCGCCCGTGGCAACGGGACAAACAACGTAAAGCGTGAAAGTCCCGCTGTATCCGGGACGGTTGGGAGGTATGCAGCATGTTAGAATGTGTACATAAGATCCCGCTGGTGGTGGCCGCAGCTTATAGGCCCCAAATCTGGTGACAGGTTCCCTTTAAAGTGAACCTGTCAGGTGCAATATGCACTCAGAGCCAGGAGCAGTTCTGGGTGTATATTGCTAATCCCTGCCTAACCGTCCCTGTATACACTAGCATAGATAAAGAGATCAAGAACAAATATTTTTAAAGATCTTATATCTTATGCTAATGAGCGCGGGGACTAGTCACAAGGGCGTTACTTCACTTGGCTAGTCGGCTCGCATAGCATGTTAGCATGTTATTACGCCCCTGTGTGAGTACTAACACGCTATATGAGCCGACTAGCCAAGTGAAGTAACGCCCTTGGGACTAGTCCCCGCGCTAATTAGCATAAGATATAAGCTCTTTAAAAATACTTTTTCTATAGATGCCTTTATCTATGCTGGTGTATACAGGGACAGTTAGGGAGGGATTAGCAATATACACCCAGAACTGCTCCTGGCTCTGAGTGCAGATTGCACCTGATAGGTTCCCTTTAAAGGGAACCTGTCACCAGAAATTTAGCAAAAAAAATAAAAGATTCCCCTCTGCAGCTCCTGGGCTGCATTCTGGAAAGGTTCCTGTTGCTATTGTGCCCCCTTTGAGACCTAAAATAATACTTTATGAAGTCTTACCTTTTTGTATGCAAATCTGTTTTTATGGTCACGGGGGCGGGCTGCCTGGCGTCCGTTATTCCCCCTCCTGCCGTTGTACGCCGTCCCCCATTGCTCATTTCCATACATGAGGACGCCTTCCTCATGTAACTGTCCTCCTGAAGTTTTGTGCATGCCCAGTGCCACTCTCGCGGGAGTAAGCACTGTGCAAAGTGTGAACGCTTTTGAGGTGATTGCGCAGGCGCGAGATTATGGGCGGCGCTGTGATTGTCATCAGCAGCGTCATCCAAGTACCTTCCCATAATCTCGTGCCCGCGCTTCTCACTCTGCCTCCACCGTTATGCGCAAGCACTGGCCATATGAACCACGTTACCTATTACCATGGGCGCGAGATTATGGGCGGCGCTGTGATTGTCATCAGCAGCGTCATCCAAGTACCCGCCCATAATCTCGTGCAAGCAGTAATAGGTAGCATGGTTCATATGGCCAGCACTTGCGCATAACGGTGGAGTCAGAGGGAAAAGTGCGGGCACGAGATTATGGACGGGTACTTGGTTAACGCTGCTGATGACAATCACAGCGCCGCCCATAATCTCGTGCCTGCGCAATCACCTGAAAAAGCGTTCACATGCGCAAAACTTCGGGAGGACAGTTACATGAGGAAGGCGTCCTTGTGTATGTAAATGAGCAATGGGGGACTGCGTAAAGCGGCAGGAGGGGGAATAACGGACGCCAGACAGCCCGCCCCCGTGACCATAAAAACACATTTGCATACAAAAAGGTAAGACTTCATAAAGTATTTTTGTAGGTCTCAAAGGGGGCACAATAACAACAGGAACCCTTCTAAAAGCAGCCCAGGAGCTGCAGAGGGGAATCTTTTATTTTTATTGTGAAATTTCTGCTGACATGTTCCCTTTAACTGGTAGAGGAGCCAGGATAAAGCAGAGCTGAAGCTGTTGGGAAGCTAGGACCCAGCAGCTCTGCTCCACAGGCAGGAGACCACTGATCGGTAATAGAAGCCTGCAGATGTCACTCTGCATAGGTTATTGTCACTGCTATCTGCAGGAGATAAGTGCTGATTGCACGGTCTCCTCAGCTTCCTGACTCCCCGCGTGTCTGCAGCAGTGAGAAGCCGCACACGGGGAATCAGAGAACAGCTGCAGACAAACGCAGGCTCCGGGACTGGGGGGGGTCGGCTCTGGTGCAGGGGGGGGGGCTCTGCTGCAGGGGGGGGTCGCTCTGCTGCAGGGGGGTCGCTCTGCTGCAGGGGGGGTCGCTCTGCTGCAGGGGGGGTCGCTCTGCTGCAGGGGGTGATTCATACCTCAGCAGCAGTCACAGGAGTAGGTGCGCGCTCGGCTCTGTAATGAATAGTAGAAGGGAGAAACAGCGAGGCGGGGCTACAGTGGGTGGGTGGAGCCGGGACAAACAGCCTCACGGGCGGGAGCCGGGATCAAAGGCTCAGAAGAGGGACTGTCCCGCTGTATCCGGGACGGTTGGGAGGTATGGGTTTTGCACTGCAAAGCTGAGTTTTTGACCAAAGTTCTGCAACAAAAAGGCTGCAGTTTGAACTGCATAGTGCGGACAAGAAACCCAAATTCCCAAAGACTTTGCTTGAAAAGCAGAACACAACCATTTTGGCATTAAACGCTGCAGTTGAAAAAGCAGCAAAAAAGCAGGTAAAAAGCAGGTAAAAAGCAACGTGCGGACATAGCCTTAGGATTTCTACTTCTAATTGGTTGCACTAGAGTTCAAGTCCTCTTCCTCTATGAGGGAATTTGCATATACATATACAGTGCCTACAAGTAGTATTCAATCCCCTGCAGATTTAGCAGGTTTGATAAGATGCAAATAAGTTAGAGCCTGCAAACTTCAAACAAGAGCAGGATTTATTAACAGATGCATAAATCTTACAAACCAGCAAGTTATGTTGCTCAGTTAAATTTTAATAAATTTTCAACATAAAAGTGTGGATCAATTATTATTCAACCCCTAGGTTTAATATTTTGTGGAATAACCCTTGTTTGCAATTACAGCTAATAATCGTCTTTTATAAGACCTGATCAGGCCGGCACAGGTCTCTGGAGTTATCTTGGCCCACTCCTCCATGCAGATCTTCTCCAAGTTATCTTGGTTCTTTGGGTGTCTCATGTGGACTTTAATCTTGAGCTCCTTCCACAAGTTTTCAATTGGGTTAAGGTCAGGAGACTGACTAGGCCACTGCAACACCTTGATTTTTTCCCTCTTGAACCAGGCCTTGGTTTTCTTGGCTGTGGGCTTTGGGTCGTTGTCTTGTTGGAAGATGAAATGACGACCCATCTTAAGATCCTTGATGGAGGAGCGGAGGTTCTTGGCCAAAATCTCCAGGTTGGCCGTGCTATCCATCTTCCCATGGATGCGGACCAGATGGCCAGGCCCCTTGGCTGAGAAACAGCCCCACAGCATGATGCTGCCACCACCATGCTTGACTGTAGGGATGGTATTCTTGGGGTCGTATGCAGTGCCATCCAGTCTCCAAACGTCACGTGTGTGGTTGGCACCAAAGATCTCGATCTTGGTCTCATCAGAACAGAGAACCTTGAACCAGTCTGTCTCAGAGTCCTCCAAGTGATCATGAGCAAACTGTAGACGAGCCTTGACATGACGCTTTGAAAGTAAAGGTACCTTACGGGCTCGTCTGGAACGGAGACCATTGCGGTGGAGTACGTTACTTATGGTATTGACTGAAACCAATGTCCCCACTGCCATGAGATCTTCCCGGAGCTCCTTCCTTGTTGTCCTTGGGTTAGCATTGACTCTTCGGACAAGCCTGGCCTCGGCACGGGTGGAAGCTTTCAAAGGCTTTCCAGGCCGTGGAAGGCTAACAGTAGTTCCATAAGCCTTCCACTTCCAGATGATGCTCCCAACAGTGGAGACAGGTAGGCCCAACTCCTTGGAAAGGGTTTTGTACCCCTTGCCAGCCTTGTGACCCTCCACGATCTTGTCTCTGATGGCCTTGGAATGCTCCTTTGTCTTTCTCATGTTGACCAAGTATGAGTGCTGTTCACAAGTTTGGGGAGGGTCTTAATTAGTCAGAAAAGGCTGGAAAAAGAGATAATTAATCCAAACATGTGAAGCTCATTGTTCTTTGTGCCTGAAATACTTCTTAAGGCTGTGTGCACACGTTGCGTTTTTTACCGCGGAAACGCTGCGTTTTGAACCGCAGCGTTTCAGTGGCAAATTGCATGCGTTCAGCTTTCCCAGCAAAGTGTATGGGAAAGCTGAAAAATCAGTGCACACGCTGCGTTTCTTTCCGCAGCGTTTTGGATGCCAAAAATCGGTGCGGAAAGAAAAGCAGCATGTCACTTCTTTTGTGCGTTGTGGCTGCGTTCTCTCCCCCATTGAAATCAATGATGTGGGGTCCGAACGCAGCTACACCGCATGGACCTGCTTTTTTGTTGCGGTCCGCGGGCTTTGTCGGCACGCCAGAACGCAGGCATTTACCTGGAAGTGAGGTCAAGAGGTTTCCTGTTGACCTCACTTCCTGGCAAAGCCCCCGGTGTCGCCAAAGTGCCCGCCCCGACCCCCGACCCCACTCCCGAAAATCCAACATGGCCGCGCGCACAGTAGCGCACCGGCCGCCCTGCTCCTATGTTATCTGTCGCATGTGCCTTGAGACATGCGACAGAAAAATGCACCCAGACCCTGCCCGTTCACCCCAATTCCCCCCGGTGTCATACATACCTGTCCGGTCGCAGCGCTGATCCCCCGCGGCTCCCTCCTCCTTCACAGCAGACGCCGGCCGGTCACATGTTCCGAGCAGCTGACAGCCAGCACAGTGTTCAGTGTGAGCTGTGCTGGCTGCTCGGCACTCTGCAGCTGTAACCCGGGGAGAGTGGGTGCAGATTTTTGCACCCACTCTCCTCAAATGGAGGGTCTGGCCTCCTACAAAATGGTGGATACGTTCCCTGAACATGCCCCCATATTCTAGAAGGTCCAGAGGCGACGTGGGACATCCAAATGGATTTCTGCTGACCCATTTTTTTTATTAAATTGGAGAACAAGGGAATGATTTGGGGAGTGTTTTTTCTAATAAAAAATTTTTTGTTGTCTTTTTTTGCTTTTGTTTACTGTCAATTAGTTATGTCGGGTGTCTGATAGACGCCGTGACATCACTAATTGCTGGGCTTGATGCCAGGTGACATTACACATCTGGTATCAACCCCATTTATTACCCCGTTAGCCAATGCACCAGGGCGCGGGATGAGTTGGGGCGAAGCGCCAGGATTGGCGCATCTAATGGATGCGCCACTTCTGGGGCGGCTGTGGCCTGCTATTTTTAGGCTGGGAAGAGTTCAATAACCATGGCTCTTCCCACCCTGAGAATACCAGACCTCAGCTGTCAGCTTCACCTTGGCTGGTGATCAAATTTGGGGGGACCCCATGTTATTTTTTTTTTTTTATTTTTATTTATAAATAAATAAAAAAAACCTGGGGAGCCCTCCAAATTGATCACCAGACAAGATGAAGCTGCCAGCTGTGGTTTGCAGGCTACAGCTGTCTGCTTTACCCTGACTGGCTATCAAAAATAGGGGGGACCCCACGCCATTTTTTTTCTTTTTGTTTTTGTGATAAAAACTAGGCTAGGCACCCTTTAGTGCCACATGAAAGGTACTAAAGGTGCCAGCTTAGAATATGCGGGGGGGGGGGTGGGACGTTGTATATATATTTGACCTCCATTGACGCTTTTTAGGCTGGATGCCCACAATCGGGGTTTGCAGCGTTTTGGGCGCAGATTGTTTTCCCTGCGTCCATGACGCTGCGTTGTGCAGTAGAAGCACAGTGGAAGGATTTTTAGAAATCTCATGCCCACTGTGCTTCTTTTCTCCGCAGCATAAACCGACCGGTGGCGCAACTTCCCGAGCCTCAGCATGTCAATTTATGCTGCGTAGATGAGTGTTCTCTGCAGGTAGCATAGAGCTCCACAGCAGCCTGAACCCAAATCGTGGGCATGGGCAGCTGCGTTCTCCCGTGGGAAACACTCACATCTCTGCAGGAAGGCTGACACTGGGTACTAGACGCCGTGTCGCTGGATCATGGCCACATAGCCCAACAGTGAGAATATTGTTGCTACAGCTACATTTTGGGGGAAGTAGCTGTGGATTCAAAATGATTAATATACTCCTGAATAAAATCCTTGAGGGGTGCAGATTCCAAAATGGGGTCACTTGTGGGGGTTTTCTGACGTATAGGTACCCAAGTCTTAAAAAACGCACCTAAAAAAACGCATGAAAAACGCATGAAAAACGCATGAAAAATGCATGAAAAACGCGTTTTCGATGCGTTGTTTCTCAAAAAGCATTGTTTACTATTCTCCCCTCTGCCAGAGGGTGCGTTTTTTTCCGCGCGGAAAAAAAAGCAACGTGTGCACATACCCTAATACTTTAGGGGAACCAAACAGAATTCTGGTGGTTTGAGGGGTTGAATAATAAATGACCCTCTGAATAAACTTTTCACAATTTAAAAAAAAAAAAAGAAATAACATTCTTTTTTGCTGCAGTGCATTTCACACTTCCAGGCTGATCTACAGTCCAAATGTCACAATGCCAAGTTAATTCCGAATGTATAAACCTGCTAAATCTGCAGGGGGTTGAATACTACTTGTAGGCACTGTATGAGACACATCAGGAAAGGGTTAATACGCACCAGAAATTTCCCTGAATGTCCTTGTTATCTATGTTCGACCTTGCACGAATCCATAGCCTTGCCACCAAACCATCCGCTAGCACATGAACGGTATTGATTTCTAGTTGCATAAATTACTGCAATAAATCTGCAGCATTTCAATATCCCCTAAAGGGGGCTTTACACGCTACGACATCGCTAATGCGAACTCGTTGGGGTCACAGAATTGGTGATGCACATCCGGCCGCATTAGCGATGCCGTTGCGTGTGACACCGATGAGCAATTTTGCATCGTTGCAAAAACGTGCAAAATCGCTCATCGGTGACATGGGGGTTCATTCTCAAAAATCGTTACTGCAGCAGTAACGAGGTTGTTCCTCGTTCCTGCGGCAGCACACATCGCTCCGTGTGACGCCGCAGGAACGAGGAACTTCTCCTTACCTGCCTCCCGGCCGCTATGCAGAAGGAAGGAGGTGGGTGGGATGTTACGTCCCGCTCATCTCCGCCCCTCCGCTGCTATTGGGTGGCCGCTCAGTGACGTCGCTGTGACGCCGCACGGACCGCCCCCTTAGAAAGGAGGCGGTTCGCCGGTCACAGCGACGTCGCCGGGCAGGTAAGTATGTGTGACGGGTCTGGGCGATGTTGTGCGGCACGGGCAGCGATTTGCCCGTGTCGCGCAACAGATGGGGCGGGTACCCACACTAGCGATATCGGGACCGATATCGTAGTGTGTAAAGTAGCCTTGAGTCTGTGCACATAATAAGAGGCACACATTAAAGGGGTTTTCCCATCTCCAAGATCCTATCCCAATATGTCATAGGTGTAATAATAATATTAGCAAATACCTCTAATTAGAAATCCAGTATAGTTCTTTTACCTCATGTACAGGACATTGCAGCTAAGGTATCCATGGCTACGACCACAATCAATAACCAAATTGTCACTATACAGTATGCATAGTTGTAACCATTGGTACCTAAGCTGCAATGCCCTGCACATGAGGTAAGAGACATGGCTGTATCAGGAGAACTAAACTATATTTCTAATTGGAGGTATTTGCTAATATTATTATGCCTACTACATATTGGATTGGACGTTGGAGATGGGAATACCCCTTTAAATAACAATTCCCTGTTATAAAATTATTAGAATTGTAGCAGCCAGTAACACACAGAGCTAGCAGGGGAAATTCAGATTTCACGTGGCTTTCCAGACATCTGACAGTTTACCACAGTCTGTAACCTAGATCCCATTCAGACACTACACAATGCTGTACTCTGCTGTCTGTATTTGCTGTGAGATTCTCAGGGTATCAGTGGGAAATTCAGTTATCCATAGACAGAAAACTAAGCAGAGCAATTCCAATTTTAATACCCTATCCAAAAAGGTGCCAGGGTGACCTTACACCTTATGCATGGCTCACACCATGTTGTTTGTCAATAAGTCATTTGTCTGAGGTGTCATCTGAAAAGCCTAAAACTGGGAATCAGATGTGCCTGAAATATCCGTTTAATTGAATGAGGCAAATGGACCATAAAATATGAAATTATGGAGGTGTCTAACTTTTTTGATTGACACAGTAGATGAATAGACTACACAAGATTCACATATCAGTCAATTTATATAATGTGTAGCATTTTCTGTCCAGAATACAGAAAAATGTATTTGTATAAGACTAGCTGAAATTGAAAACCTTCCAATATATATATATATATATATATATATATATATATATATATATATATATAATAAAATAGAAAATATGTAACTAAAATAACAAAAAGATACCCTCACTAGTAAAGCAATGTAACTATATATATATATATATATATATATATATATATATATACATGTATATATATATACATCTGCGGTATGATAAAATTCTCCTATACCAAAATGTTACCCCTTCCTTCAATATATGGTTATATATCTATATATCTATATATGTATATTTTATATATATATATATATATATATATATATATATAAAATGCAAAAAATAGGAGCAGCACTTAACCTGTTGTGGTGCAAAGTCCTTCCAATCAGTCTCACCTGATTTCAATGAGCAGCAAAACAAAATGAAGGCAGCAGACAGCTTCAATCTTGAATGAAAAAGCCTATTTAATGGCCCATATGATACAGCACGACGTTTCAGTCACAACTGACTTTTTTCAAGCAGTACATATATATATACAATTGACATATTGTAACCATGAAAGCTCCGCTGATACATTGGTAGTCATCTCTTGAGCTTCCTATTGGGATTTTGAAGTTGAACCCACGATCGAGAGGATGTGATGTACCCAAATCAGCGTGGATGAGGTTAGACAAGCAGCCTTTGGAAGCTGGTGAGTTCTGCTTGATAACCCATGTCTTCGGATGGCATTTTTTACGTGTTCTTTTTTTTCTTCGATAAATGACAATCTTATGAAAAACAAATCTGAGGTGGTCTCGGCCTTTGTTTCTCAGCGCAAGAAATTTCTGCATCATTGGTCCCAGACAAGACTTCCATTAACTCCCAATCCATGATGGAAGCGCGTGGAACAAAAAAGGCAACACAGTGTCCCATCCCAAAGACAAGCATGAAAACAAATGTTGCAGGAACGTGATAGAATAGAATCATCCGCTCGCAGTGACTGCATACATTTACCTACCTCAGTGCCTATTCAGGGAGACTTTCCATGCCAGTGTCAATAGAGATAGATTGGACAGTGTTGCTGTGGGAACAAATCAGTAGAAAAGTGATGGCTTCTAGGACAGCAGAAAAAATAAAGGCCATGTTTGTTCTCGTGAGATACAGCTACATTTCTAACAATCCCTGAAGATGTAGGGAGCAGGACTAATTGGGATACAGCAGAAGAGAGCAAACTTTCAGCTACTCCACACTCAAGGGTTTGCACAAAGAATTAACACAATCAGCAACCTGAGGGTATTAAAACTATCTCCGGCTTTTACCACAACTAGTTCTACAAACTCTCAATGTGAAGAGTTTGCGGCTTGTTTATTTTAAGTGTTTGTGCCATTTTCTGTCACCTATAAGCATTGACTGGTACAAGAGGCCTGAAGAACCAACTCCGTCATATGGAAGTGACCCTGATATTCTGTATGAAATGGACCAATTATGGAACTGAACAATCAACTAAATCACTGTGACTTTCATGTGATTCTCTCATAGTAGAATTTTTTTTACACATTTACACAAATGCATTAGTTTCTTCTTTTTCTGTTAGTTATTTCCACCTACCTTGTATTGTAAGTGACTTCAAATTAGAATAAATTTACATCTATTTCCCTGTAGATCTGTATGAATAAAAATATTTTGGCCATATATGTTAGTGTGTCACCCCCGTGCCAGCAGCCGGAGCTGCTCGGATACGGGCATTCAGGGGTGGTGGCTCGAGGGTCTCCAGACCCGGGGGTCTCGTGGACACGCCGAATAAATGGGGGGACGTAGATGTACGGGCTAGGCCGTAGTAAGTTCGTGACGCCACCCACGGTGTGTGGTGAAGTGGGACACCACCGCTGCAGTTACGGGGCACCCGGGGGAGATGTTGTGCAGCAAATTATTAACCCCTCCGTGGGCAGGAATGGTGGCCCCGGGACCCGGTGGCTCGGTGCAGGGGATGGCGACCGCAGGGGGGTGCTGGTGTACTCACTGTTAGTAAAACACACAAATCTCTGGTAAACCAAGGTGATGGTGGCCGGTGCCGCAGCCGGTTGTGTTCGGGTCCCCAACCCGGCTGGTGGTCTCTATCCTTTTCCTGCACTGCTTTGTGTAAGGTGGACTTTCCTAGTGTGAAACTCAGGCGTCCGCTCCCGGCTGTATGTGGCCTAAGGAGCCGTGACCGCAGACGCTGGCCCTTGGGATCTATGGGCCCTGGCGGTGACCTCTTATCCCTAATCGGTGGGCTGTTGTCTTCTATGAGGGACTTTGGGTAGGACAGAACCTCTAGCCCTGGCCTCAATTGGTTAACTAACAAGTTCCGCTTGGTTCAGGTGCTGGCTTCAGTGTCCGAGTACCCCCCTTTTTGCTACGGTTTCGGGGTCGGTTCCCCGTGTCAGTAACGGCGGGCTACAACTCTGTCCCGGTCCACCTCGGTTCTGCCGAGCCGTCTTCCCGTCTCCTGCTGACGGAGACCACCGTCTGCCTCCTAGCCAGTGGCACCAGGGCTCCTACCCTGGTACCATTCAACTTGAACTCTCCTACTGGAGCTACACTTAGCTCCAGCCCACACTCCTCTCCAAACTGAACTTCAAAGCTTAACTGCCTGTTTTCCCGCCCCGGGCTGTCTGGACCCCTGGGTGGGCGTGTCCCAACCACCTGGTCACGCCCACTGGTGTGTCTTTCTTTTCCTAAGGGGGGGTGACTAGGGTTTCTGGTTGGCTGTGTGTTTCCTAGTGAGGGAACGGTGTAATGCAGGGGCCTAACTGTGACTACCTGGTTTTGCCAGGGCGTCACACTCGCCCTTGGTTAAACACAGACCGTCCACGGGCTGTCCGACCTCCACCATTTATTTAACTGGAAAAGATAAAAAGATGAACAGTTACAAGTATAATAACAATTTTACAATCAAGTATATTTATGGTTTCTTTCCTTACGGGAGGCATGTTACTTTAACATAGCACATCTAAAACCGGGATGGGCCGGACCGGGTCCTTCTCACTTCACCCACCCACCTATCCCTGATGCCATCACTAAAACACAGGTTGGCACCCCTTGCCCAAGTCCAGGGTAGGTCCGGGTCTTGCTCAAACAGGCCGGGTAAAAAGTTCTTTACCCGGCAGTCCTTTTTCAAGGGCCCCATGTCCAGGGGACACCTGACCCGGAGGGTAGTCACCGGTTTTGCTGGTGACAGGGCCTCGGCCAACTTTACCGCAGGCCCGTCCTCCAATCAGCCTCTCCAGAGACTGCGGCTTGGTGAGAAGGTTGGTTAGGGGCTATTTACAAGACCCAAAAGTTTATGGGCTGGCTCGCAAGTTCAAAGCCATTGTCTTTATAAACGGGGGGTCATAACTGCAACGGGATCAACAGATGGTCCCAACGGGGACTTTAACTGAAGGTAGCCGAGATTCGCTACCTAAACATCTTCATAATCTGGACTGGAGAATGGCGGAGAGAGGTGGACGTGCAGCTGAGCTCCCATGGTCATCCTCCTTCTGACGTCAAGGGCAAACCACCCCCTTTCTCCGCAGTGCTGGGTGTAGGTCACTATCTCCCAGGGCTCCAGGTTTCGATCGGGGTGGCCAATGGGCAGATGAGGGGCCACGTCCCTCCGGGACACAAATATCTCGGCCTCCATGCCCGGTTCGTATATAAACCCCCATCTTTTTTGTGGGTTAAAATGCTGGACCTGGTATTCATACGTCGGGCCCCTCACCCGGAAGGTGGCATTCCTCAGATTGTCCTTTTCTGTATAGGTCCGGGACAGGACCTCCGCCTTCCTCTTCTCCCCGGTGACGATCTCCTTTCCCAGCTGGTGCCGCTGCCGCTCCCAGTATGGAGCATCGGCTGCCTGCTCCGGTCCACCCTGCGCGGGGGCTGTGCCCAGTCGGAGTCCCTCCGTGCCGGCTACGACTGCCACCTTTTGCAGTGGGGGACCCCACTGTGACATGGCCTGCTCTGCTGCCTTGCAGCTACATCCCCGCTGCGCCTCAGCCGAGGCCGGGAGTCTGGGAGTGGCCAGCGTCGCTTGCTGTGCCAGCTTCCGGTCGGGGACCGCCTCCGCCGTGGCCAGGCGGATTGCCGGGGCCTCTGTTGTCTCGGGCGTGGCTTCTTCTGGGACCGGGATCGCTGTTGGGTCCAAGGCTGGACGGAGTACCTTCCAGGCGCTGGTCTGGCGTGGAGCCGGTACTGGTGCCGGGGCGGTGACAGGCTTACTGCTATAGTAGAAAGGCCTGGCTCAACTAGAGAAGGAGAATAATAGGTGCTCCTTTAACCAATTCTTTAATGATCTCAATACCATCAGACCTGGATTGACCTTTACAATGCATCACAGTAGAGAGAATATCAACTTTCTAGACACAATGGTAATTGTGTCCTCTAATGGCCATATTAGCACGGACTTATATGTCAAGCCCACAGATAGGAACAATCTCCTACACTATTCAAGTTGTCATCCCCCACATACGAAAAAGTCACTACCAATCTCGCAACACATACGAGTACACAGAATTGTATCAGATCCCAACCAACGTGAAAAGAGACAAAATGATATGAGTCAAAAATTTATCGCCAGGGGATATCCAAGGGACATAGCCAACAGTTGCACAGCACGAAACTCAGAAAGGAATCGGGATGTTACCCCTAGGGTTACCTGTGTGAACACCTATCACCCTTTTTCACCTCTCATTAGAAATACTATCCTCAAACATTGGCCCTTACTGGAAATGGCCTATCCCTGTATCCAAGAATTTTCTAAACCCCCCCTTTTTTGTAACAAAAGGCCAAAAAATCTAAAGGATAACCTAGTAAGGGCAGATGTGGGTTTAGGGAAGATTCTCCCACGACAAACCTTTCTTGCAACACCCAAGAAGGGTAACTTCCCCTGTCTCCGATGTTTGCAATGCAATAACGTGACACGTGGCGATTCTTTTACCCATCCTCTTTCTGGAAAGATCTTCGCCATTCATGATTTTTTTACATGCGACTCATCCTTTGTTATATACCTGATTAAATGTCCCTGCAGTCTCGGATATGTTGGAGAAACCACCCAACATATCCGAGACCGCATTAGTAAACATAAATCTACGATTCGTTGTAAGCAGACTCTACTCCCCATTCCACACCATTTTATCACATACCATCATTCCATAGCACAGCTTCGATATCAAGTCATAGAGCATATACCCCCTTTGAGACGAGGCGGTAACAGGATACAAATGCTAAAACAAAGGGAAGCATATTGGATACATACCCTGCAAACCTTAGAACCTAGGGGTCTTAATAGGGAATATGAGATTTTCCATTAGATTTCCCATTCATGATGCATTGCATTATTATTGTTGTCCTCCCTCTCTCCCCCCCACCCCCTTTTTTTACAGATGTAGGACCTCCATATTTGCAGATGTCTCTTATGTTCAGTAAATATCTAACCATTGATTTACTCACGGAATGTAAAGCTGATATATTGCCAAATGCATATCGTGTCTGTGGTCCCCCCTAATTTTGCCCTCTTTTCTCTTCTCATCTAGGTTCATCCCACTTGATCACACTGAGAACAATAAACACCTGGGCACCCTAGCTTCTGACGGTCCTGATGTATCACTGGCACTTTCGTTTATATGGTTAATACCTGCACACGTTACTATTTCTATTCAGCATGTACCTCACAGATGGTTTACTTTTGTGCTTGCGTCGCCGGTTCTACGGTGATGCATGCATAAGACTTTTTACCATCACTCTATCATATTACTTGCCACACAAACTGGGGTTGTGCTGCCTGCTGCGCACGCGCCGCCCGAGTGACTGGCTGCGCTTGCGCGGGACGCACCACGTCCACAGTCTTGTCTTTATGTCTTTCTCGCACTTACGCTGTGTGGGGTGCCTGTTGCGCATGCGTGGCCCGATAACCGGGCGGCGCATGCGTGAGATGCGCTCCACTTGCGTTCCACCTTCGATCACCTGCTATCACCTCGTGACGCGTGGTTCCCGCCTACCGCGCATGCGCCATCCGGACTCCCGGGAGGCGCCTGTGCGTTATGCGTTCCACGCCTCACTCGGCCCACATACAGGAAGTGGATTGGCGGTTCCATCCACACCATAGCCCTTATAAACCACACATGGTAGGTCACCCACTACTCCCAGGCACCTACGGACACGATCACTACGAGGAACAGGCTTAAGGTATGACTACAAACAGATCCTTTTTGGCCCATAGGTAGTTTTGGCACTTGATTCCTAAACGCTTTTTTATACACAGGCCCCATGATCACATAAAGGACGTTTTTTCCATTAATCTCACCCTCTGGGTAAGTGCTTTAGCATTTAGCTAATAACACCTCATCCCCCTTTTTTGACAGATCTATGTCTCAATATGTTGCTTCATTCTTACCCAGGTGCCACATTATACCTGCCTCTTGCTCTTTTTGCCTCAAGCATAGAATTCCCACAGGTGACTCCTTTTCTGTTCTGTTTATATAGACATTTACATCATACTGATATGCCATTTGGTGATGTGACAGCTGTCCATCTTATGTCCATCTTATGTCCACCTTATGTCCACCTTATGTTCTCCTCTATATTCATTTGCTTGTTCTAGATCATAAGCCACAGGTGTTCTAATTCAATACCAAGTGTTGGTTTTGCCTACAAAAAAAAACCCCATTTTTTGCATAAAATACGTTGGAGACGCTATTCTCTCCCACCTTGGATGGTCAGATGACCATGTACGTATATATGTGTGCAAATATATATATATTTTCATCAAGATTTCCTTTTATGCTTTTTGTAATGAAATATATCGCATTTATAACGCTTGTGTCATTGATTATATAGCACCTTGAACAGGTTAGATAAGAGGACGATTGCCATCTTACCACCTATATGAGGATATTAAGGTAATTGCATTTACCTGGTTTAATACCATATCCTCTTTATTCCTATTGATTCACGTGATTGCATCTCCTCCATTGTACCTTATAGGATTCTTGCCATGTCTATAAAAAAGTATAAATGTATTCCTCTTTTTGGTCATAGGCTCTATATAAGTGAAATATTTTAATTATATGCAAGTGACCTTTCTACGCGATATGCGCCAGACTACAATCTATTGAGGCTCGTGTTCTCGATACTTAGTAACTTCCCCCATATTATTTTCCCTTCTCACGTTCTCAAAATGATGTATAAAATACCTTTTGTATTGAAATAATACATTTATCCTTCAGAAATATTATGATTCTTTGGGGGAAAAACTTATTGTAATCCCCTTTTTTCCCTTCACCATTGAGTGTTTTATTTATTTTTCCTTTTCTTTTGTATGAAAACAGTTCTTATTGTGAATGAATAATATCTACTGTATGTACCTTATGTAATTTTTTGTCTTGTTTCTGTATTGTTTCATATTTTTCAGTCCATGAAAAAGACCGATGATTTTCGGTCGAAACGTTGGGCTTATTTGCATATCTCTTCAATAGAACTTATTTGCATATGTCTTCAATATCCCCACAAGAATAAAATAATAATACATTTTTCAAACGAATCATCTTTGTGTGCCGGATTCTTTACATTTTTAGGCTTACTGCTGGCAGCTTTCTCTGGCTGGTCCTCGCAGGCCGATGGAACGGGAACCGCTGCCGGTGTTGGTGGCAGCGAACCGAGCGAGGTGTCAGCAGCAGGTACGGGTGGCGAGGGAGGTAGCGTGGCGGGCAGGGGCAGACCGAGTCCCTCAGCCTGGTCGGCCGATCCCTGGGGGACATAGGGGCGTGGGTCGCTTATCTGCTCTTCTGAGGCTGCCTTCACTTCACGGCCCAATCGGCTGCGGCCAACTCCGCCATCTCAGCCGTACATCTCTTGGGCAGAAAGCTCGCCTGTGCCTGGATCCGGTGGCACATTCGCTCTGTTTGGGCTTCAACCCAGTCGGCTGTTCCGGGCACGGGCTCCTGCACTGTGGGCTTGCCAGACGGGTCGGCCATGGTGCACAGTCGGTAGTATCCAGGAATAAGAGTCCCTGCCCTTTATCTGCTCGGTTACATGTTGCAGAATCTTCACCCGCCCCCCCTTGGTCTTTTGGCGGCACTTCTTTCTGCGGCCTGTTATTTTCGTTTTGCGACTTCCGGGCTCGCTTTCCGGCCGCGTTCCCAGGGGGCAGGGATTTGGATTTCGCGCCCTTTTCTTGGGGAGAAGACGCTGGGCTGTAGTTTTTCACACCCAAAATGGCGGCAAGATGGTGACTTCTGAAAATTTTGCAATGGATCACCGCTGACTGTCCAATACAAGGCGCACTTCCACATGGTAAGTGGATGGGTAAGTATCCTGTTCGTGACGCCAAGTTTTGGGGTGTGCCGCCCCCGTGCCAGCAGCTGGCGCTGCTCGGATCCGGGCCTTCAGGGGTGGTGGTTCGAGGGTTTCCAGACCCGGGGGTCTCGCGGACATGCCGAATAAATGGGGGGATGTAGATGTACGGGCTAGGCCGTAGTAAGTTTGTGACGCCACCCACAGTGTGTGATGAGGTGGGACACCACCGCTGCTGTTATGGGGCACCCGGGGAAGATGTTGTGCAGCAAATTGTGAACCCCTCCGTGGGCAGGAATGGTGGCCCCGAGACCCGGTGGCTCGGTGCAGGGGATAGCGACCGCAGGGGGGTGCTAGTGTACTCACTGTTAGTAAAACACACAAGTCTCTGGTAAACCAAGGTGATGGTGGCCGATGCTGCGGCCGGTTGCATTCGGGTCCCCCACCCGGCTGGTGGTCTATATCCTTTTCCTGCACTGCTTTATGTAAGGTCGACTTTCCTAGTGTGAAACTCAGGCGTCCGCTACCGGCTGTATGTGGCCTAAGGAGCCGTGCCCGCAGACGCTGGCCCGTGGGATCTATGGGTCCTGGCGGTGACCTCTTATCCCTAATCGGTGGGCTGTTGTCTTCTATGAGGTACTTTGGGTGGGACAGGACCTCTAGTCCTGGCCTCAATCGGTTAATTAACCAGTTCCACTTGGTTCAGGTGCTGGCTTCAGTGTCCGAGTACCCCCCTTTGTGCTACGGTTTCCGGGTTGGTTCCCCGTGTCAGAACCGGCGGGCTGCAACCCTGTCCCGGTCCACCTTGGTTCTGCCGAGCCGTCTTCCCATCTCCTGCTGACGGAGACCATCGTCTGCCTCCTAGCCAGTGGCACCAGCGCTCCTACCCTGGTACCGTTCAACTTGAACTCTCCTGCTGGAGCTACACTTAGCTCCAGCACACACTCCTCTCCAAACTGAACTTCAAAGCTTAACTGCCTGTTTTCCCACCCCAGGCTGTCTGGACCCCTGGGTGGGCGTGTCCCAACCGCTTGGTCACGCCCACTGGGGTGTCTATCTTTTCCTAAGGGGGGGTGACTAGGGTTTCTGGTTGGCTGTGTGTTTCCTAGTGAGGGAACGGTGTAATGCGGGGGCCTAACTGTGACTACCTGGTTTTGCTAGGGCGTCACATTAGCGTATGTTCACATTGGCTTTGCAAGCTCTGTTTGGAGGCTTTGTCACAGATTTCACCATTTTTATTGGAAGAAATTGTGCTATTTTTTCTGGAAACTTGACAGACACCATTATAGATTGATGAGTAAAAGGGTAACAATGTTTTGAACTATTAACTTTCAGGCTCTATATCGCACCATCCACTACAGCTTTGAGAGTGAGACTATGAGACTACATTTTTTTTATGGACAATCATCTTGGCTATCTCATACATGAATTTGACTTGCAACTATTTAGCCTATGATTAGTTATACAGATTCTTGTCATGTCATTGCTTTGTTACTGTTTTGCTCCTGGTGGTGAAAACGTCTTTTTCTTTATATATACCACAAATTACAACCTGTTCTTTCATTCCCTAATAGCTTAGTGTGTTACTAGGTTGATTCCCAAGTGAAAGGTCACTGGTTCGAATCGAGGGGCAGCCATGAAGTAGATTTCCCAAGAAAAGAGAAACATCATCATCCAGCTACATGATAGCGGAGTCTCGGCCAAGAAAATAGGCAAATTGCATCATGTAAGTGCCAAGATGGTTGGAAGAATATGAATTGAAGTCCATCCATCCATTCAAAAGCCAAGAAGTGGATGTTCAGAAAAAATATTGGAATCAAAAAGTTGGCTCATCACAAAGTCTCTTTGTTCTGGTGCAACAAACATGGCAGTGGATGTCCCTCAAATGCTTAATAATAGTGAGATCACAGATGTCCATGCAAGCAATGTGCAACACAAATTACACAAATCTGGAATGGTGGCCCGAAAAAGGGTGAAGAAGCCTCTACTTCATTATCATCACAAGAAGCATTGGTTCAAGCTTGCAAGAAAGTGTGAAAAGTGGATTGTAGAAGATTGGAAATGGATGATTTGGAGCCATGAGATGAAAATCAATAAACTAGGCTCTGATGGGTGCAAATAGGTCTGGAATGAACAAAGGAAAAAAGGTTTATTGGATCGAGAAATTGAAGGAACTGTCAGTGGAGAAAGTCTGATGATATGGGGTTGTTTCACAGCCAAAGACGGATACTTGACCTGGATCGATGGTGGTCTCAATGCTGAGCTATATGTGAGTGTCCTACAAGACGAGTTCCTTTGTATTCTCGAGTACTATGCGAATGAAAAGGACGACATAGTGTTCCAGCAGGACAACGACCCGAAGCAAACTTTGGGATTGGTGAAGAACTGATTCAATGGCAATGAAGTAGAGGTGCTGGATTGGACCCCACAGTCCCCAGACCTCAACCTAATAGAACACTTGTGAGTAGAGCTAAAGAAAAAGCTGCATACACAACCCAAGTGAGATGACCAGCATGCACCAACATTGGGAATGTGTAGAAGAGACCTGGGATCAGATTTTGAGACATGCTTGAATCTGATGGAGATTATGCCCAGAAGAATTCAGGCAGTGTTGAAAGCCAAAGGTGGATTTGCAAAATACTAACAAAATAATAAAAATTTAAATTTAGATTTTTAGGAGTAAGACGGTAACAAAACAATGACATGACAAGAATCTGCAGGCTGAATATTTGTAACTCATATTTGCTCAGAGCTGTGGTAGATGATGAGAAATGGAGCCTGAAAGTCAAAAGTTCAAAATATTGTTACTCTTTTGCTCATCAGTGTATGTCCATAGAGTAAGTATAAGGCTGGACTCAGACGAGTGTATGGCATCCGATGCGACAGAATCGGATGCGATATGCTAATGACTCCTGGCTCATGCTCTGCTGCGAGCGTGAGCCGAGTGTCATGCAACTGTGACCCGATCCTGCAATCAGGTCACAGCTGTGAAGCTGAGGACGGGCGCTGCGGAGGAAAGTGAGGGGTTAATTCCCCCATCTCCTCCATTGTCAGCCTGTGCGTATATCGCACTGCACTGGGATAACATCTGAGTGCAGTCCGATGTATCTCTCGCACCCATTCACTTAAATGAGTGCGAGGGATACAACTCTAGCAGAAAATCACAGGATGATGCCGCTTTTCTCACATCCAGAATCTGGATGCAAGAAAAACTGGCTAACTGCTCTCCCTCATTGACTTAAGCGGGCTTTACATGCTGCGACATCGCTAGCGATGTCGCGAGCGATAGCACCTGCCCACGTCGGTGGCACGTCACGGATTGATCGCTGCCGTAGCAAACAATATCGCTACGGCAGCGTCACATGCAACTACCTGTTCACCGACGTCGCTGTGGCCGCCGAACAATATCTCCTTTCTAAGGGGGGCGGTTCGTGTGGCGTTACATCGGCGTCACTAAGCGGCTGCCCAATAGAAGCGAAGGGGCGGAGATGAGCGGCCGGAACATCCCGCCCACCTCCTTCCTTCCTCATTGCCGGCAGCCGCAGGTACGATGTTGTTCCTCGTTCCTGCAGTGTCACACATAGTGATGTGTGCTGGCGGAGGAACGACAAACAACCTGCGTTCCAAACGAGGAACAATTTTTTAAAAATGAATGACATGTACACGACAAACTATTTGACACATTTTTGCGATCGTTACTGATCGCAAAAAGGTGTCACACACAACGACATCGCTAACGAGGCCGGATATGCGTCACCAACACCGTGACCCTGACAATATATCGTTAGCGATATCGTTGTGTGTAAATGGGCCTTAACATAGGTCCGAGTGCAATGCGAGATTTTGTCGCATTGCACGCATCTGACTTTCACACTCGTGTGAGCGTACCCTAACGCAAATGGTATTCATCATGTGTCAAATTGCAGACGCACCGATGGTGCAAGCTGTGCAGTCGCACAGGGACCCAAGAGGTAAGGGGGCCCACTACCACCTCCAAAACAAGTGGAATTGTGCATTTTAGTGAGCTTCTGAACTACAAAGGTCCGTATATTGGTCTTGCACATTGGACCAATTCTGTCTGTGTCCGCTACCGATGTGACAGGTCCTTCTCTAGAATGAATTTTGAACACTAATGTGAACCCTACCTTTGACCAATAACTACTATATTTATATAGACAAGTGCATCCTAATAAATTAGATTATCATCAAAAAGTTAATTTATTTCAGTAATTCAATACAAGAAGGGAAACACATTTATTATATAGAGTCATTACAAACAGAGTGATCTATTTCAAGTGTTTATTTCTGTTATTGTTGATGATTATGGCTTACAGCCAGTGAAAACTGTATCTATTTATTTTTGTGCATCTTTGAAGGGAATTTGTCACCAGGTTGTGTCACTTACTGAGCTGTTTGCTGTCATTTTGATAAAATCAATGTTTTCTCTGCTGCAGATCTAGCAGTTATACAGAGCTCATGAATATGGTGGACTACCTGGCAGCAGGCTAAGTAGTACTCTAATGATAATCTACTGCTGAGTAATTTTATCAAAACTACATTAAGCAGCCCAGTAAGTGACACATCGCTGAAATCAGTGTATCTGCCCCTACGTTATGCTCCTCTTAGATTAGGTGTTAAAAACCTGTTTGGCGATTCCCTTTAAGGCCAGAGTCAGACAGCCGTATTACTTGGATGAGGATCGCTTAGCAGTGCACACACTGGCTTCAGCTCTCCTGACCTGAGCGTGTTAGCTTCATGTATTTCTATGCAGCGGTCACGCTCTGGTGAGGAGTGCCACCTGGGATTTTCATGCAATTGTTATCCATGTTATACGGCCTTCTGACTGCATCCTTACCATTAATTTCAGTGTCATGTGATTTTTCTGGCACATGTCACACGGATGTCACATGGTGGACATACACGCACACGGATAGTAAAAATGGACCCTGCAACATGTGCGTTATTTTATGCCCACATGTGAAGGGGACCACACGGGCCCAAGAGGTAAGGTGGAATTGTACATTATGAGGAAATCTTGGACTCTTGGACTGCAAAGGGCTCATATATTGTTCTTCTGCCTGTGTCCGTCATTGGGCTAGTTGATTATATGTAATATATGTAACCCTTTAAAACATTTTTAAATATTGCCCTGCTGCCCATATTACATTATAATGAAAATCCCTAATGATCACACTAAAGGACTTCTATTGTGCAGTACCTTCTGTATATAATATCTCCCATACGCACAGTAGAGGCAGGACGCTGATGTGTGTCAATATCGAAGGAAACAAGCGGACTATCAGATCATCTCACCTTTCAGATGCCATTATCGAGCTATCATTTCAAATGTTAATATATTCAACCTTCCCTTGGTGTCAGAGACCTCGCCCTCTCTTGGATCTCTTCATACCTCTCCAACCGCACTTTTAGTGTCTCCCACTCCCACACAACCTCTTCATCCCGCCATCTCTCTGTTGGCGTCCCTCAAGGCTCTGTCCTGGGACCCTTTTCCATCTATACATTTGGCCTGGGCAACTCATAAAGTCCCACGGCTTCCAGTACCACCTATATGCCGATGACACTCAGATCTACCTCTCTGGTCCAGATGTCACTTCTCTGCTGTCCAGAATCCCAGAGTGTCTATCGGCTATATCTTCCTTCTTTTCCTCTCGCTTCCTAAAGCTCAATGTGGCCAAAACTGAACTGATCATCTTTCCTCCATCTCACCTACACCCTCTACCTGATCTACCTATTACAATAAATAACATCACGCTCTCCCCAGCACACAAAGTTCGGTGCCTTGGAGTTACCGACTCTGCCTTGTCATTCATACCACACATCCAATCCCTGACCACCTCCTGCCGTGTTCAACTCAAAAATATTTCCAGAATCCGCCCTTTCCTCAATTTCCAATCTACAAAAATGCTAGTGCATGCCCTCATAATCTCCCGCCTCGACTACTACAACATCCTCCTCTGTGGTCTCCCTGCTTACATGCTCACCCCTCTCCAGTCCATCCTTAATTCTGCTGCCCGAATGATCCACCTCTCTCTTCAATACCACCCTGCTTCTCCTCTCTGCAAATCCCTCCATTGGCTCCCAATCTTCCACCGTATCCAATTCAAATTACTAACACTGACCTACAAAGCCATCCATAATCTATCTCCTCCGTATATCTCTGAACTAATTTCTCACTACTCTCCAAAACGCAATCTCCGATCCTCCCAAGATCTCCTTCTCTCCTCCTCTCTCATTCGCTCCTCACGCAACCAACTCAAAGACTTCTCCCGAGCATCCCCAGTCTCCTGGAATTCGCTGCCTCAACATGTCAGACTATCTACTACACTTGCAAACTTCAAACAGAACTTGAAAACTCATCTGTTCAGAAACGCCTATAACCTTCAATGACCTCACTGCTTCACCACTACCACCACAGCTGCCGCCCCACCACCGTGCGGAGCTGCCGCCCCACCACCGTGCGGAGCTGCCACCCACCCTACACCCCACCTACTGTCTCCTCCCCAAAATCCTATAGAATGTAAGCCCGCAAGGGCAGGGCCTTCTTCCCTATGTACTAGTCTGTCTATTGCAACTTATATATGTATTCTGTATGTAACCCCCTTCTCATGTACAGCACCATGGAATCAATCTATATAAACCACCCAGCACAAGCGAGGTGCTGAGCGAGCGAGGTGCTGAACTGAAATAAAGTGCTGAATTTAAGATAAGTGCATAGTTTCAACACAATTACATAGTTTGACACAAGAACATAGTTTGAATTTATCCTTATACGTTTCCCATGGGTTTTTTTCGTTTTTTTCTCTTTGTTTTTCTACTTTACTGTTTATCCCCATTTGATAGGTGCTCCATGGACAATGCTACCAGGTGTGTATCTTGTCAGATGTATGCATGCCTTGAGCAGCCGTTCGAGGGTGACTATGTCTGCACTCGATGCAAGCATGTTGCATATTTGGAAGCCAAGGTAACTGATCTAAATAAGCAGCTTGCAACACTAAGGGGCATTGCAAACCTGGAGAGGAGTTGAGAGCTCACTGAGCTTTCTCTGGCTGGGGCCAGTGATATGGAGGAGGGTGAAAGTGGGGAAGATCAGGACCCAGAGGTAGGTAGCTGGGTAACAGTTAGAAGAAGAGGTAGGGGGAAAAGTGTCAGGGAGCCTAGTCCTGACCTGGCACAACCTAGTAAATATGCCTGTTTGGCTGATATTAGGAATGAAGGGCCTGGACTAGGGTCACTACAGCAGGATGTTGCTCCTAGCAACCAGGAAAACAACTGCTGTAGGAAGGAGGGAAATAGGAGTGCAGCAAAGCCCAGACAGATGTTGGTGGTAGGGGACTCTATAATTAGGCGGACAGACAGGGTCATCTGTCGCCGAGACCGTGAATGCCGAACAGTGTGTTGTCTGCCGGGTGCTCGGGTTCGGCATATTGTGGATCGGATAGACAGATTGCTGGGTGGGGCTGGGGAAAACCCAGCGGTCATGGTGCACATTGGTACTAATGACAAAGTTAGAGGCAGGTGGAAGGTCCTTAAAAATGATTACAGGGAACTAGGAGAGAAGCTGAAGTCCAGGACCTCCAAGGTGGTGTTTTCAGAAATACTACCGGTGCCACGAGCGTCACTAGAAAGACAGCGGGAGCTTAGGGAGATAAATATGTGGCTTAGAAATTGGTGCAGGAAGGAAGGGTTCGGGTTCATGGAGAACTGGGCCGACTTCTCAGTCGGCTACAGGCTCTACGGTAGGGACGGGCTGCACCTCAATGGGGAAGGTGCAGCTGTGCTGGGGGAGAAAATGGTCAGACGGATGGAGGAGCTTTTAAACTAGGATCGGGGGGGAGGGAGGGTAGTGGAGCAAATAAGGGGATAGATAGAGCAGATAGAGACAGGGAGACGGTAGGGGTCAATGAAGGATTAGGGGGGGATGGGACATACAAGGAACGTAGGGAGGCTAGGAGTAATAAAGGTGTTAATAGGATTAAATGTCTACTGGCAAATGCAAGAAGTCTTGCAAACAAAATGAATGAATTGGAGACTCTTATGTCAACCATGGATTATGATGTGGTGGGCATTACGGAAACCTGGCTGGATGAAAGCCATGACTGGGTGACAAACATACAGGGTTATAGTACATTTAGGAAGGACAGGAAAGGCCAAAAAGGTGGTGGGGTGTGTATATTTATTTAATCTAACCTAAAACCTGTGTTGTATGATGACATTGAGGGGAACAGCAACAATGTAGAGTCAGTATGGGTAAATGTACATGGGGAGGGGAATAATGGAAAAATGCTAATTGGAGTTTGCTATAAGCCTCCTAACATACCTGAACAAATAGAGGGTGAAATGCTGGAACAAATTGAAAAGGCAGCTAATAATAATAATCGGGTTCTTATTATGGGGGATTTCAACTATCCAGACATTCAGTGGGACATAGAATCTTCTGGTTCTGCTAAAAGCTGTAAATTCTTATCTACCATTCAAGACCATTTCCTCTCTCAGATGATAGGTGAACCGACCAGGGGAGATAATTTGCTAGATCTGGTCCTGTCAAATAGACCGGATACAATTTCAGATCTACAGGTCCGGGAGCACTTGGGCACCAGTGATCATAATATGGTAAGCTTCAACATAATATTCAATAGAACATTTCAAAGGGGGAATGCTAAAACCTGGAATTTTAGGAAAGCTGATTTCAACAAATTAAGGGAAGAGCTTAAATGTGTAGATTGGGACAAAGTCATGGTAACTGGGGATACCGAACATAAATGGGGTAAGTTTAAGGATATACTACTAGAGTCCTGTAAAAAACGTATACCCTCTGGTAATAAAATGTCCAGGAATAAAAAGAAACCATTATGGATAAATAAGACTGTACAAAGTATAATAAAACAAAAACAAAGGGCATTTAAAATCTTAAAGGCTGAGAATACAGAAATAGCATTGCAGGAGTATAAAGATATCAATAGGAAATGTAAAAAAGAAATCAAACAAGCAAAATTAGCTACTGAAACAAAAATCGCCAATGACATTAAAATAAATCCCAAAATCTTTTATAAATACATTAATGCCAAAAGGAAAACAAAGGATAGTATCGGCCCCTTAAAATATAATAACAAGTTAGTTATAGAGGACAAACAAAAGACTGAGATATTAAATAGGCATTTTTCATCTGTATTCACCAAGGAACTGACTGTACCAGGGATCATTCAACAAGTGAAAAATCAAAGTCCACCACCCAATATAATTAATTTAACACAAGTTGAAGTACGCCTACGTCTGAGTAAATTAAACATTGACAAATCCCCAGGGCCAGATGGCATTCATCCACGAATATTGAGGGAATTGAGCTCCGTAATCGACAGACCGCTGTATCTCATCTTTTTAGACTCACTTGTAACAGGGTTGGTGCCTCAGGATTGGAGGATTGCTGATGTGGTACCGATATTTAAGAAAGGTAAGAGGGTAGATCCAGGCAACTACCGTCCAGTAAGCCTGACATCAGTAGTATGCAAAGTTTTTGAGGGCATTTTAAGGGATGACATGCAAAAATATATTGCAGAAAATAATATGATAACTGACAAACAGCATGGATTCATGAAAGATAAGTCGTGTCTAACCAACCTGTTGGGGTTCTATGAGGGGGTAAGTTCAAACCTGGATATTGGTAATGCAGCTGATGTGATTTATTTGGACTTTGCAAAGGCATTTGATACTGTACCACATAATAGCCTTATACTAAAGCTCCAGAAGCAAGGACTAGGGGACACAATATGCAGCTGGGTAAGGAATTGGCTAAAAGATAGGAAACAAAGAGTAGTCATAAATGGTACATTCTCTAAATGGGCTATAGTCAGCAGTGGGGTGCCGCAGGGATCTGTGCTTGGACCGATTCTTTTTGCTCTCTTTATTAATGACCTTGTGGATGGGATTGATAGTACAGTGTCAGTCTTTGCCGATGACACCAAACTATGTAGGATATTAAAAACTGACCTGGATAGTACAATATTACAAAAAGATCTGGATAAGATGTCAGAATGGGCAGATACTTGGCAAATGAGATTTAATGTTGATAAATGTAAAGTAATGCACCTAGGACGGAGTAATCCTATAGCTGCGTATACATTAAATGGAAGTAAACTCGGGACTACAGAACAGGAGAAGGACTTGGGTATTCTCATTACAAATAAGCTGAGCAGCAGCACTCAAGGTCAAGCAGCAGCTGCTAAAGCAAACAAGATTTTAGGGTGTATAAAAAGAGAGATTAGATCCCGTGATCCCAACGTATTGTTACCCCTCTATAAATCACTTGTAAGGCCACATCTGGAATACGGGATCCAGTTTTGGGCTCCACATTTTAAAAAGGACATTCAGAAGTTAGAGTCAGTTCAAAGGCGGGCAACTAGACTATTACAAGGAATGGAAGGCCTCCCATATGATGACAGGTTGAAAAAGTTAGATATGTTTAGCTTAGAAAAAAGACGTCTCAGAGGAGATCTCATTTATATGTATAAATACATGTGTGGTCAATATAAAGGACTGGCACATGACTTATTTCTTCCAAAGACAATACTAAGGACCAGGGGGCACTCACTGCGAGTGGAAGAAAAGCGATTCCGACAGCTAAATAGGAAAGGGTTCTTTACAGTTAGAGCGGTCAGACTGTGGAATGCCCTACCACAAGAGGTGTAATGGCAGATACTATAACAGCTTTTAAAAAAGGGCTGGATGATTTCCTCAGTGCATAACATTGTTGGTTATAAATGACTTAGTGACCAAATGTAGAACTGGTGGAGGAAGGTTAAACTAGATGGACCTAGGTCTTTTTTCAACCTAAGTAACTATGTAACTATGTAAATGGTGCTCTATAGATAAATAATAATAATAATAATAATAACAACCTAAAATTGAAGTAGAACTTTCACATCCAATCATTTATTGATTTATTAATCATTATTCTATTCCTAATTATCATTATACGTCATTATATAGACATAAACCTTTGATTTAGAATTCCAAGCTTTAGTCTGATCTCGTTACATTTGCTATTCTTATGGCAGGAATACTCTAGTAACCCAGCCAAATGGAAATGCAATTTTTCAAGCTACTAAATGAATTCCAGGCCACCAATTTCATAGACTATAACTGAAATGAAAAAAATTAAAGTCGCGCTGCCCACGTTAGATGACAAACTGCATTGGGATTTGAAGTGCCAAAGTAACACTTAACCTCTATATATCTTCTTAATGAAGTCGGCATATAAAGACACCATGTGATCCTTTTGTAAGAGAGCAAGCCAGTTACAATCTGGACTCGCTAATAGGAGCTGTCACTTGGGCTTTTCCAGGTCAGAAGCTTGGAAGAGCAATTACATCAAATTGGTGGCTGCAGACACAGGGATAAGCCTCCACAGGCCAGGTACCTAAATCATTAGACATGCTCTTTTTCAATGATAAATTGTAGAAGAGAGTGAAACATGCTGCTAGTCATTAATCTGGGGCAATCAGGTTGAAAGCTGGCTTGTTTTATTCAGTAATTAACTGGTTATTTGAAGAAAAATGATACATAGCCTAGCGTGCGCCCATACAACTGCCAACTCGTGGATGGTAATGTGGAACTGCGGGGAATCTCTAGAGAACAATTCACACTGTTTCAATTAAAGGCATTGACAAATACTGAAAAATGACTGCAGCTTGGTATTGACAGAAATACTCCGATATATACAGGGAATTTTGCTCACCATTTCCAGCCTAAGGTAATATGGTATTGTATCTTTAATGTAAAGCGTCTGGATAATAAAAATACCGTAATGCCGGGAAGAAAAGTGACGTTACAAAAGTATACAAAAAAAGAATTGAGGTCCCAAATATTAGAAGGGCTAGTAATAGTCTCCTGTGCATGTAGCCTGTATGGCTCTGTATGCCCTGCTATGCAGCCTCTGTCGTACTCCGTGTATAAGGAGATATTCTCTAAAGTAAAGCAGATCACCTTGCAGTTTTATTTCTGTAGGATTTGCATAGAGACAATAAAAAGGAAAAACAATATGGAATCAGAAACGTATATAGCTACAGCAGGAGTCACTAACATCTGTATGGTGGACCTATTCTGAATCTGCACTGCGGCCATGTGCACGAGCAATAAACCACTAACGTATCCTGGATGAGCAAATGGTGGATTTATCCAATTGACTAATGTTAATGAATAAAGGCATTGACCTACAGTAAGTCAAGATTTGTTTTATTAAATGGCCATCTTTAGAATCAAAGGTTGGTTACCCTACCCGACATAAATATAGGTCATAAGGCCGAGGTCAGATGAGTGTATAGCAACTGATGTGAGAGAATAAGATGTGATATGCTAAATATGCTAATGACACTTGGCTCAGACTCTGTTCTGAGCGTGAGCTGAGTGTCTCCTACTGTGCACCGAACGTGAGCTGAGTGTCATCTACTGTGTTCTGAGCGTGAGCTGAGTGTCACCTACTGTGCACCGAGCTTGAACTGTCATCTACTGTGTTCCAAGCGTGAGCTGAGTGTCACCTACTGTGCACCGAACGTGAGCTGAGTGTCATCTACTGTGTTCCAAGCGTGAGCTGAGTGTCATCTACTGTGCTCCGAGCGTGACCTGAGTGTCATATACTGTGGTCCAAGGCTGAGCTGAATGTCATCTGCTGTGCTCCGAGAATGAGCTGAGTGTCATCTACTGTGCTCCAATCGTGAGTTGAGTGTCATCTACTGTGCTCCGAGCATGAGCTGAGTGTCATCTACTGTGCTCCGAGCGTGACTTGAGTGTTATCTATTGTGCTCTGAGCGTGAGCTGAGTGTCATCTACTGTGCTTTAAGCGTGAGCTGAGTATCATCTATTGTGGCGCCACAGGGTACTGCGAATGACTTAAGGTGCAGTATTCATCTCGGGTTCAGAGGAGGTCAGTGCTGGTTCCACACCACTCATACACACATACACACCATTACCCTTACACTTTTCCAACTGGGGATCAGGCTAGGGTCGGATCACATGGATGGCCACCTAATGTTAAGGGCCTTCCCACCCACTAGTCTAGGGACCCGGGAGGGGGAGGGGTGATGTACAGGGGAAGAGGAAGTCAGTCGGTCAGAGAGAGAGAGAGAGAGTGAGGAGCCAGCCTTCGACACAGACAGGCTGGAGAGAGTGCAGTTCTACACAGAAGAACAGCAACCCCAGTGGATCTGGGGGGACACAGGTGAACATGGTTGCTGAGGGGATACAGAGTCAATTCCCCCGGGACCAGGGCAGACGGGGTTCAGAGCCCTAGATTAAGGGGAACTTCAAGTCCTTTTAATAATTCTGCCGATTAAGGAGATTTCAAGTTTCCTTCGCCCACCTCAAGTGCCCGGGGCACAGCAGCACATAAAGCCGGAGTTGAGACAACGATCCAGCCCCAAAAAAGGACTTGCGCTGCCTGCTAGATGGAACGGTACCTAAAAACCACAGAGAGGGGATCCTGTGTAGCTACAGGCCATGGTGACCCATTACAAACCGCGCACTGGCTACCGAATTGTCCGGGATTGGCTGCAGCCCATCTTGGTGAAAACAGGCACTGCAGGGGCTATAATCTAACAGTGAGTAAAGAACTTGAACTGCAGACCCTGTGTAGTCCCTTCCATTGCCGTCGCCGTCGCCCCTGTGCTCCGGCGCTATAAACTACCACCCTTATCAACCTCCCTGGGGCGAACTCTACCTGCGGAGAGCTGGAACACCTGAGCTGCGTCACACCATCAGCCCCAGAAGTGAGCGACATCCCGCAGTGGCGGCTCTCTTCATAGCCGCAGACCACAGGTGGCATCACGAAAGACAACTATTCCCAACATCCCCATCCCCAGCCACCTTTTATTGACACCTCGGTGCCACGAAGCCGGGCGAGGCCGCTGTGACATCCTAAACCACCACCGCTGGCCCGGCGACGAGTACAACCCCTGGCCCTGGGGGCATGTCACAAGCGTTAGCTCAGTGTCATCTACTGTGCTCCGATTGTGAGCCGAGTGTCATCTACTGTGGTCTGAGCGTAAACTGTGTTATCTACTGTGCTCCGAGTGTGAGTTGGGTGTCATCTACTGTGCTCCAAGTGTGAGATGAGTGTCATCTACTGTGCTCAGATTCACTGGCATATGAAAATCAGAGTATAGGTGAGGAGAAGAAGAAATTAATTTCTACATTTTCTCCACTGCCTGTTTACAGTATATTGGATTGTGTGGATGTCATCAGTGCAGTCCGATGTTTCACATACTCCCATAGACCTGAATGGATGTGTGTGATTGGATACACACTGCCAAATGCAGCATGTTGTAATTTTTTTCTTCAGTTCGATTCGGGATGAGAAAAAAAATTGCAGAGCTGCTCTTCTTCATAGAATAACATTGGTCACAGTGCAATTGATACACTCATGTGAGTGGGGCCTTAATTGTATAGTGTTTTGCAACTTTCTAAAATGCTTATAGTTTTACTTTTAAAACTTATGATATTTTTAAAGTGATTGAAGCATTTTTATTTTCCCTTTTTTTAATGAAACCTTGGGACGTCACACAGCTGCAGTTTGTCACTACGTGTCAGTGCAGAAAATAATTTTTAGATCCTTAGGCTGAGGCCACATGGGGATTACTGCGAGTCCTTGCATGACACTCGGCTCACGCTCGCAGGACAGTGGGAGTCGAGTGTCATGCGAGTGTCATGCGACTGTGGTCTGATTGTGCGATCAGACCACAGTTGCGGAAGGGAGGGTCGGCGCTGCAGAGGGGCGGGAGGGATTTATCTCTCTCTCTCCTCCGTTGTCGGCTGATGCGAGAATCGCACTGCTCTCGCGTTACACTGGTGTAACACGAGAGCAATGCGAATTTCTCTAGCTCCATAGACTTGCATGGGTGCGAGTGGAATAGGATAACATTCCACTCGCCACATACTGCGACTGTTTTCTCAGTCCGATTAGGGCTGAGAAAATAATCGCTCATGGGAGCGAGCCCATAGAGTAATATTGGCCCGAGTGGAATGTGATTTTTTTTTATCACATTCCACTCACATCGTTTTTCTCGCCGTGTGTCCTAGGCCTTCTTGGCTGAAAGAAAAACTTTTTTTTAAGTAAATGAACAAACCTTTAGATACATGGTTTTAACAGACTGCATCACAAGTGATGGGCTTAGATACACGTCTCAGCGGATTGCATCACAGGTGATGTTACTATGTGATGGACTTAGATTGTGAGCTCAGCGATCTGTATCATACATAAAGGGTTTAGATACACAGCTCAGTGGACTATATCACATGTTAAGGGCTTAGATACATGGCTCAGCGGACTACATTACATGTAGGGCTTAGATACACAGCTCAGCGGACTGCATCACACGTGAAGAGTTTAGATACACAGTCAACGGATTGCATCACACATGACATATTTAGATAGACGGCTGTATCACATACTATGGGCCTAGATACATTGTGCAACAGATTGCATTAAGCCAGCTTTACACCTTACAATTAGGTCTGCGATCTCGTATGCGATGTGACACGCCCAGGTCGCATATGCGATTGAATGAGATTGCACGTAGGTCGTTCATTTGCTGTCACACGTGCGTTAGTAGTCTATGTTAAATTGATCAATTTTGTGTGCGATCCTTTAGATCATGTGTTCTGTGACGTATGCATTGGGCACCTTTTTTTTTTTTTATTTATTGACTTGCCAAGCGTGTGTAATGTGTAGGGGATGCGTTTTTACTATGTCATCTGCCATTCAGCTCTGCTACATGGCCGCTGACAGCAGACACAGACAGCCATGTAGCAGCGCTGAATGGTAGTTGACAGCAGACACAGACAGAGCCGCACTGTCAGAATGAACTCGGGTGAACCTCACCCGACTTCATTGTCATGCTGCGGCTCTGTCTGTGTCGCGTCCTGATTAGCGGTCACCAGTGAAGGACTCACCGGTGACCGCTAATCTCCTGAGTGACTGAAGTGAGCAGCCCTCTCTCATATACTCACCGATCCCCGATCCCCGGCGCTGCACGGCGTTCACACTGCTCTGGCGGCTTTTACTGTTTTGAAAAAGCCGGCCGCCCATTAAACAATCTCGTATTCCCTGCTTACCCCGCCCACCGGCGCCTATGATTGGTTACAGTGAGACACGCCCCCCACGCTGAGTGACAGGTGTCACACTGCACCCTATCACAGCAGCCGGTGGGCGTGTCTATACTGTGTAGTGAAATAAATAATTAAATAATTCAAAAAAACGGCGTGCGGTCCCCCCAATTTTAATACCAGCCAGATAAAGCCATACGGCTGAAGGCTGGTATTCTCAGGATGGGGAGCTCCACGTTATGGGGAGCCCCCCAGCCTAACAATATCAGTCAGCAGCCGCCCAGAATTGCCGCATACATTTTTTGCGACAGTTCTGGGACTGTACCCGGCTCTTCCCGATTTGCCCTGGTGCGTTGGCAAATTGAGGTAATAAGGAGTTATTGGCAGCCCATAGCTGCCAATAAGTCCTAGATTAATCATGTCAGGCGTCTATGAGACACCCTCCATGATTAATCTGTAAATTACAGTAAATAAACACACACACACCCGAAAAAATCCTTTATTAGAAATAAAAAACACAAACACATACCCTGGTTCACCACTTTAATCAGCCCCAAAAAGCCCTCCTTGTCCGGCGTAATCCAGGAAGGTCCAGCGTCGCATCCAGCGCTGCTGCATGGAGGTGACCGGAGCTGCAGCAGACACAGCCGCTCCGGTCACCTCCACACAGCTAATGAAGACAGCCGTGCGATCAGCTGAGCAGTCACTGAGGTTACCCGCGGCCACCGCTGCATCCACCGCTGCATCCAGTGACAGCGGGTAACCTCAGTGACAGCTCAGCTGATCGCACGGCTGTCTTCATTACCTGCGTGGAGGTGACCGGAGCGGCTGTGTGTGCTGCAGCTCCGGTCACCTCCATGCAGCAGCGCTGGATGCGACGCTGGACCTTCCTGGATTACGCCGGACAAGGAGGGCTTTTTGGGGCTGATTAAAGTGGTGAACCAGGGTATGTGTTTGTGTTTTTTATTTCTAATAAAGGATTTTTTCGGGTGTGTGTGTTTATTTACTGTAATTTACAGATTAATCATGGAAGGTGTCTCATAGACGCCTGACATGATTAATCTAGGACTTATTGGCAGCTATGGGCTGCCAATAACTCCTTATTACCCCGATTTGCCAACACACCAGGGCAAATCGGGAAGAGCCGGGTACAGTCCCAGAACTGTCGCATCTAATGCATGCGGCAATTCTGGGCGGCTGTTGGCTGATATTGTTAGGCTGGGGGGCTCCCCATAACGTGGAGCTCCCCATCCTGAGAATACCAGCCTGCAGCCGTATGGCTTTATCTGGCTGGTTTTAAAATTGGGGGGGACCGCACGCCGTTTTTTTAAATTATTTAATTATTTATTTCACTACACAGTATAGACACGCCCACCGGCTGCTGTGATTGGGTGCAGTGTGACACCTGTCCCTCAGCGTGGGGGGCGTGTCTCACTGTAACCAATCATAGGCGCCGGTGGGTGGGGAAAGCAGGGAATACGAGATTGTTTAATGGGCGGCCGGCTTTTTCAAAACAGTAAAAGCCGCCAGAGCAGTGTGAACGCCGTGCAGCGCCGCGCCGGGGATCGGGGATCGGTGAGTATGAGAGAGGGGGTAAGAGGGATAGACTGACATGGACAGAGAGAGAGGGACAGAGATAGTGACGGACTGACAGAGATTAGTGAATGACAGACATTGTGAGGCGCTTCAGAACGCAGCTTTTCAGCTGCGCTCTGAAGCAGACCTTTGTTAAGCTGCGGTGCAGAGCGCACACCTGCGCACATAGCCTCAGACATCACAATCGTATGAGGGATGTCACACGTTACAATTCACTAGTTTCGTACTACCAAACGTCCAATGTATGAGGAATAAACGACGTGTATGCGATCACCGTATTTTCGTTCAATCTTGATCGCATGTAGGTTTCACACGCAAATACGTCACGAACGATGCCGGATGTGCGTCACTTACAACTTGACCCCGACGACGGATTGAAAGATCTATTGAAGTGTGTAAAGCAGGCTTTACACACTATAGGAGTAGATACAGCAGGAGACTGCATCACTCATGATTAGAGATGAGAGAACCTGAAGTTCAGTGTTCGGTCCGAACTCAGTCTTTTCCAAGAAATTAGAGTTTGGATTTGGAGTTTGGGTGCCTTACGAACGCAAACCACTCACGTGAGCATTGCAGTGCTAGGGTACACTCAGTGTAACAACAGTGTGATCACATGTAGTGTGCACCAAAAAAAATGGAAAAAACTCCACTCACCTTCCCCTGGAAGTGCTCTGTTTATGGCTTGCTGTATGAGGGCAGAAAGCCGGACTGCCAATCAGTGATTTCAAATGATGTTCGGGTCAAGTCTGGGTCCAAAACCGAATTTTGAAAAAAACCCACAAATGTTTAAATCACCCCCTTTTTGCCTAATTAAAATAAAGATAATCTAAAAATAAAAAAATACACATATGCTGTATCACCATGTTCAGTTAAGTCAGATTTATCAACATAAAAATAATTAACACGATTGGTAAACACTGTAAGCAAATAAAATTCAAGAACACCAAAAATGTTTACAAGAACTTTTTTTAGTTGCTGCAATAGCACAAAAAATGCTGTAACAAGTGATTAAATATCAGTAAAAACGTTGTCTCGCCCCGCAAATAAATGAGCAATCACTTGGTTCAATCAACCAAAAATTGAAAAGTTACAGCTCTTGGAAAATGGCGACATAACCCCCAACTTTTTTTTTTTTTGCTAATTTCTGATTTTTATTTTCCCCAACATGTACACTGTAGAACCCCTGAATCCATCAGGGTGCCACAAGGTTCTGCATCCCCACCAGGATGCAGGGCCTACCCCCTTAGGGACCCAGAACACCAGTGCCGGTAACACCAAAAACCCAGATAATCACAGTTTTCCCCAACAATCCCCCATACAATGGTACCCAGCTAGGGTGGAACCATGGATGGCCGCCTAGAGGTTGAGCCACTCCAGTCCACTAGTTGACCAGGTGGGAGGGGCAGACTGTGAAGATTAGTCAGTTGAGTAGTGACTGTAGAGGTGTGAAGTTGGAAGTGAAGTGACACCCTGACTCGGGTTAACGGTGACCTGGTACCCAGGAGAAGTGGTTGCCGGTTGAGTACTACCGGAACTACGCACTGACTGGGTACAGGACGCTAGGACAGGAAGAGCTTCAAGTCGACTTGTTAACACCTGAACAGCAAAGGGGACCATCAAGGACCTTGCTGACCCTAAAGAATCCAAAGACTCAGTAGCAAATGGAGAACCGGGGACAGGACCAGAGATTCCAACCCCAGAGGGATCACGCTACCGTCAGGCGGACAGAAGTGGACAAACCATAGAACGGTGACCTCCATTGTCCCATACAGCAGGGACCCACTTACCAGAGACAGGTGCAGGGGAAGAAGGTACCAGAGAAACCAGACTGGCACTGAGATGAAGGGAACCTGGAGGCGAAACCAGCCGGCCTCGGGCTCCAGTTACCAATTCAAAACAAGTGAGTAAACCAATTGCACTGAATACCTCCCTTTTTCCGATGCCCACTGCACCATAAACCCGCTGGGGCAAATCCCTACTTGCGGAGGGACCACCATACTAGCTGCCAATACCACCGGCCCCAGTTGAGACATTCTGCAGCTTCGACTCTCTACACTTAGCCGCAAAACCGCAGGTCGTGTCACATATAGATATTATTCAACAATCCCCTATAAATATCCCCATTACAAAAACGGCCCAGAGCACGGAACCGGGCAACGGCCACCACCATGACATTCCCAAGAGAGATACTGCCCGGAACCGAATACCCCATATCCCTGGGTGCTCCATACACCATAAAAGCAATTCCCAAAAAACCCTGGGAGCATTGTGTGATTTTTCTATATGGAAAAATAAAAAAGGTATGGCTCTGGAAAGAAAGTAAAGAAAAAGCGAGAATGCAAAAATGAAAATTGGTCGAGTCTCAAACGGATTAACTGACTGAGCAGAGCTGAGTATTCAGAGCACAGAAGAGTGATAATTACACTGGTTTGCTTTGAACACTATGGTAACATAGGTAAGGATGGTTGACCTCGGGGAGATCAACATCCAACACCGCGGAGACACCATTACGTGTTTCTCAACGCAGTGGCACTAGAACAAGGCCCCCTGGGAAAATATGCAAAACAAGAATGCCAAGGAGACACCATCACATGTTTCTCAATGCTGGCAGGAAACTAGCCAGGTCTTTCACCGGGAAGGGCAGTCTCCAATCAAGGAGACCACCTATGCCAAACATGGTATCCATCCACAGACAGCTGTTTCGGGGTATTTTCCCCTCATCAATGTGGAGTAGGAAACTGGCTAGTGGGAGCAATGCCTAGTAGAAGACAACATAGGTAAGGATGGTTGACCTCGGGGAGATCAACATCCAACACCGTGGAGAAACCATCCTGTGTTTCTCAATGCAGTGAGACTAGAACAAGGCACCCTGGTAAAATATGCAAAACAAGAATGCCGCAGAGACGCGATCACATTTTTCTCAACACTGGCAGGAAACTAGCCAGGTCTTTCACTGGGAAGGAACAACCATGGGAAGAGCAGTCTCCAATCAAGGAGACCACCTATGCCAAACATGGTATCCATCCACAGACAGCTGTTTCGAGGTATTTGCCCCTCATCAGTGTGGAGTAGGAGTTTCCTGCCAGTGTTGAGAAGCATGTGATGGTGTCTCCGCGGCATTCTTGTTTTGCATATTTTCCCAGGGGGCCTTGTTCTAGTGTCACTGCATTGAGAAACACATGATGGTGTCTCCGTAGTGTTGGATGTTGATCTCCCCGAGGTTAACCATCCTTATCTATGTTGTCTTCTAGTAGGCATTGCTCCCACTAGCCAGTTTCCTACTCCACACTGATGAGGGGCAAATACTCCGAAACAGCTGTCTGTGGATGGATCCCATGTTTGGCATAGGTGATCTCCTTGATTGGAGACTGCCCTTCCCATGGTTGTTCCTTCCCAGTGAAAAACCTGGCTAGTTTCCTGCCAGCGTTGATAAACATGTGATGGTGTCTCCGCGGCATTCTTGTTTTGCATATTTTCCCAGGGGGCCTTGTTCTAGTGTCATTGCGTTGAGAAACACGTGATGGTGTCTCCGCGGTGTTGGAGGTTGATCTCCCGAGGTCAACCATTCTTACCTATTTTGTCTTCTACTAGGCATTGCTCCCACTAGCCAGTTTCCAACTCCACACTGATGAGGGGCAAATACCCCGAAACAGCTGTCTGTGGATATATACCATGTTTGGCATAGGTGGTCTCCTTGATTGGAGACTGCCCTTCCCGTGGTTGTTCCTTCCCAGTGAAAGACCTGGCTAGTTTCCTGCCAGCGTTGAGAAACACGTGATGGTGTCTCCGCGGCATTCTTGTTTTGCTGAACACTATGGTGACAGTGGCGGTGAGCACAGGTTTGGCAGGCTGGTATTGTACTACTAATCCTAGACTGAAGAGCTGTTCTCATCACCCTGATATTTTTTATTCAATATAATCTTCATTATCAAGCATTCATCAAAAAAATAACAGTGAACTGTGCCACAGGCCAGAACACACTTAATTCTACAATATTCCCACATAGCATAAGGGTAAGATGCACTATTCTATACATCAAATGCCTATCCTGTAGCATTGTGTACATACAATGCAAGCTGAAAAGAAAGTCAAGCAATTAAGAATGACAAACTGTGATAGGGGAAGGGGTAAAGGCCCCGTCACACTAAGCAACATCGCTAGCAACATCGCTGCTAACGAACAACTTTTGTGACGTTGCTAGCGATGTTGCTGTGTGTGACATCCAGCAACAACCTGGCCCCTGCTGTGAGGTCGTTGGTTGTTGCTGAATGTCCTGGGCCATTTTTTAGTTGTTGCTGTCTCGCTGTGAAGCACAGATCGCTGTGTGTGACAGCGAGACAGCAACAACTAAATGTGCAGGCAGCAGGAGCCGGCTTCTGCGGAGGCTGGTAACCAATGTAAACATCGGGTATCCAAGAAGCCCTGTCCTTGGTTACCCGATATTTACCTTTGTTACCAGCCTCCGCAGCTCTCACTGTCAGTGCCGGCTCCTGCTCTGTGCACATGTAGCTGCAGGACACATCGGGTAATTAACCCGATGTGTGCTGTAACTAGGAGAGCAAGGAGCCAGCGCTAAGCATTGTGCGCTGCTCCCTGCTCTGTGCACATTTAGCTGCAGCACACATCGGGTAATTAACCCCATGTGTGCTGTAACTAGGAGAGCAAGGAGCCAGCGCTAAGCATTGTGCGCTGCTCCCTGCTCTGTGCACATTTAGCTGCAGCACACATCGGGTAATTAACCCGATGTGTGCTGTACTAGGAGAGCAGGGAGCCAGCGCTCAGTGTGCGCTGCTCCCTGCACGTGTAGCTGCGTGAGCTGGTAAACAAGGTAAATATCGGGTTGCTTACCCGATATTTACCTTAGTTACCAAGCGCAGCATCTTCCACGCAGCGCTGGGGGCTGGACACTGGTTGCTGGTGAGCTCACCAGCAACTCGTGTAGCCACGCTCCAGCGATCCCTGCCAGGTCAGGTTGCTGGTGGGATCGCTGGAGCGTCGCAGTGTGACATCTCACTAGCAACCTCCTAGCAACTTACCAGCGATCCCTATCGTTGTTGGGATCGCTGGTAAGTTGTTTAGTGTGACTGGACCTTTAGGGAAGGAGGGGAAAATCACAAGCTTTATTGAAAGACAACACAAATGGGGGGGAAGGGGGAGAGGAATTTAATCCTCATCCTTGGAGTTGTCATCCGGACTATCCAAGATAGAATTGTCTCTGATCAGGTTGTTGAGCAACCTATGGCAGTCCTGGATGGACATCCTTTCCCTCCTCAATATGAGCCAGTTCCTGGAGATGCAAATAGCATCCTTAAAACATTTCACAAGGCAATAAGCCTCCTGGATGGCTCCTATGCTCAGGGCTAGCTCCAGGTTTTTTTGGGCTCCATGCACACACAGACACGCACATACACATATACGGACATATACATATTTGAAGTCAAATTCACAAAAATACATATAAACACTTAAATCTATACACAGCCATATACACTGACATACATAGATATACACAAATCATTCATGCACACACAGACACATTAGAGTTATTTTTAAAATGGGAAAGTCAGCTGAAGCCATACTTACCTCGCCCCCTTGTCTCCGTCCAGCTCCTCCCGGGCATGTGGCTGTGTAGGCCATGCTGTGTGATAGCCATCACTAACAGACATGGCCGCACACAGTGCACACTGACACTGTTGTATATACATCACAGGAGGGGCCCAGGGCTACAGTATATAAATCACAGGAAGGGTTGGGGGCTACAGTATATACATCATAGTAGGGACTGGGGGCTAAAGTATAAACATCCCAGGTGGGCTGGGGGCTACAGTATATACATCACATGAGGTGCAGGGGGCTACTGAATATACATCACAGGAGGGGCTGGTGCTACAATATATACATCACAAGAAGGGCTGGGGACTACAGAATATACATCAAGGGAGGAGCTGGGCTACAGTATAAACATCATAAGAGAGGCTGGGGCATACATCCCAAGAGGGGTCAGGGCTACAGTATATACATCACAAAAGGGGCTAGGACTACAATATATACATTATAGGGGAGACTGGGGGCTATAGTATACACATCACTGCAGAGTCTGGGGCTACAGTATATACATCACCGGAGAGGCTGGGGCTACGTATATACATCACAGGTGGACTGGGGGCTACAATATATACATCATAGGAGGTGCTAGGGTGCAGAAAAAACATCACAGGAGAGGCTGGGGGCTACAGAATATACATAACAGGTGGGGCAGGGCCTACAGAATATACATCACAGGAGGGGCTGGGGCTACAATATATACATCACCGAATGTGCTAGGGGCTACAGAATATACATCAAGGGAGGGGCTGGGGCTACAGTATATACATCCCAGGAGGTGTTATTGCATATACGTTACTGTGGGGCATACACATTACTGGGGGGCATACACGTTATTAGTGATCTCACTATTATGAAGCATGTGAGCCACCTCCACTGCTGTGTTTGTCATGCCAGAACTTATAGAAATTATATTGTCATGTGCCGACTTGTTGACTTTGACATTTTGCCTGGATGTCCACCTCTTGGAATTTGAATGAATGAATGGACTTCATTTCATATTCTTCCAACTGTCATAGCACTCACATGATGCAGTTTGTCATTTTTCTTGGCTGAGGGACAGCTATTGATGAGCTGGATGATGCAGTTTCTCTTTTCTTGGGAAATCTTCATGGCTGCTCCTCGATTCAAACCAGTGATCTTTTGCTTGGGAATCAACCGAATAACACAATGAGCTATTAGGGAATGAAATCACAGGTTGCAATTTGTAGTATACAGAAAGAATTTTTTTTTCCACTACCAGGAGCAAAACAGTACCAATACAGTGCCATTACAAAAATCTGCATATTTGAGGTATTCGTTATGCGAATATTCGATGCACAATGTAAGTCTATGGGAAGCCCGAATAGTTCCGAATAGTTGTTATTCGGGTTTCCCATAGACTTACATTGTACATCGAATATTCGTGAATAGTCGAGTAGCGGCGACCTATTCGGAAAATATTCGCGAAGCCGAATATTTGAGGTATTCGATCATCCCTAATGGTAAAATATGGAGCCATGAAAGTAAAAATCTCAAAACATTATTACCCTTTTGCTCGTCAGTGTAGTCAACAGCAGTTCTGACCACTGTTTTTTTAATTAAATTGTAATTAATAAATTAGTGAACAAAGAATGGTCGTGTCACTTCTTTTAACCACTTGATGTCTTTGAACACCTGAAACAGTTAAAAAAGCTCAAAAGATGGACTATATAAATAGCAAGTCATTTTTCCATTGTAGTGCTTACGGCGCTTATGTTCATTCTTTTAAGCATTTAACACTTTTTCAGGCAGGTTACAGAGTGGTAGATAGTAGTAGATAGTCTTGGATGCAAAAGTTGGATGAGATCTTCCATGTCCTGTCTATCTCCGCCTCTTGAGACAGGAGCGCTGGAGCCTGGAATCGCTTTGTGTTTTAGAGATTTTATACATAGACATTTTTTCAACCATTATTCCAGACCCCCTCCACCTTTTATGGCAAAGACTGTCCACTATTTTAGAGAAGCGTTGGAACTCTATCTGTTAAAAACTATTGAATTTCCCTCCATTTCTCAGCTATGGCCTTGAGAGGAGTTGTGCTCATCAAAGGGCAACGCTGTATGGTGAGCACCTACGCTCTCACATTCACCTCTCCCCCCTTTCTTTAACGTACTCAGCCTATATGTGCCTATTTGGGTTTTTGCTTATTCTGTGGGCTTCATCAATACCCTTAAGGCCCTGTCACACACAGAGATAAATCTGTGGCAGATCTGTGGTTGCAGTGAATTTGTGGACAATCAGTGCCAGGTTTGTGGCTGTGTACAAATGGAACAATATGTCCATGATTTCACTGCAACCGCAGATCTGCCAAAGATTTATCTTTGTTTGTGACAGGGCCTTTAGCCTGACTTACTAGTAGGTAACGTGACCAAGTAAAGTGCCTAGGGTAGCATGAATGCTAAATACACCCTTTGGGTATGGCCTATACTGAATATAGGTGAGTGCCAGTAGGCCAGTATTTCTTTTTTTTTTACATATTCCATTTGCAAAGTATTATTTTACCCGGACAACCCGCTTATTTTTTCTTCTTTTATCCTTCTTAACAGCACTTTGTCTGGCACATAAAGACTTCATTTATTTAACTTTGATTTCCAGAATCAGACAAGCAGTGAAGTAGCTGTCACCCTGCAGAGTAAGGATCACAATTCTAGGAGCTTTGAGAAAAGACAGTTAATGAAAAACTTCACCAGGGATCCAGATATGAGCCCGCATGCTTCCACGCGGCCCACACAGAAGCTTCAGATCCCTTAAGCTGCACTTTGAAGAAAGGGTGCAACAGCGCCTTGATGAAAGCAAGGTCACAGACCACTGGGGCCTCTTCTCTTTGCTGGGCCTTCAAGTTAAAAATCATTGAGGCTGTTTGACTAAACTTTACAAAACCTCCTAACATCTGATTAGGAGCCAGAGAAAGGCATTATCTTGCTTTACATATCTGCTCATTTGAGTTCAATTTTTAACTCTTTTTCCATGGGAATTAGACTGTGAACAATATCACAGCTCTGAAAGGGCAGATGTTAAGTTAGTCCAAGCAGTAATGATGAAACCTTTGCTCCCCGTGGATAACTCAGCAAAGGAGCTAGGTACTTTTTTTTTGCTATGTTAAAGATTTTAGAGTCATTCTACATTGAATATAACTTCTTATTTGTTGTAGTATTTCAGGCAAATATCAGATGATGTGAATTAGTTCAATTCTTCAGCTGAGAAGAGCCACATTGTCCACTGAAGATACTTTATTTCATCAGAAGACTATTAAATTGTTATATTCATCATTAAATTACATTGCATTGCCTATAGAGGTTTTCAGTTTATACATTTGCCTTATATTGTACCTGTTACTTAAGGTCACTGATTAGAATAAGCTGTCATTGAGAAGTAACTATATCACTGACCGCTATATGTCTTCTATCCTTCGTTTTCCACCATTTTCCCCTTGGTGCACTCTCTAGCTAATTTTTAGTCATCTCTGTGCTAGGGGTAAGAGACTGAGTAAGAAAACCCTGTCGAGTATTAGATGGGGATATTTAGACGATAACTATAAAGTGTGCCAAAGTGATAGTCCTGGTGCTCAAAGCCCCCTCTGCAACATAACATTAGTGTTATAAATGGCACATATATGGAGGATTTTGCATTGTGACTCAGTTACAATTATGGGAATATGTAAGCCAACTGTAATTAAAATTGCACATTTTATGAAACAAGAGCACTGGCATCTTCAAGAAAAGCATAATAGTAACTGAGTCTTGAAAGCCAAAAAGCACAAAATGTATTGATTGTTTATTACATAAATATAGAATGAATATTTTTGCACTGTCAAATTTAATGTGGATCACATTGCGATGTGGATTTGTATAATGAGAGCGGGTGAGGCCTAGGATATCAACACCCTTTATCAACGTGTGCAGAACTAATAGGAAACTTGTTATTCTTATGCAAAATGGACCAAAAAAGAGATTTACCTGACTATGAAAATGAAAAAAATTGTCAAAATTCTTACAGGGGAATACATAGTTACATAGATTGAATAAACATCTAGGTCCATCTAGCTCAGCCTTCCTCTATCAATTATACATTTTGTCACTAAATATAGTTACATAGTTATATAGGTTGAAAAAAAGACCTAGATCCATCTAGTACAATACTCTTGAAATTAGAAATTGGGATGTGATTACAGAACTATCAATGAGTTTCTTGCAAATACTCAATAAGGTCGCAAGAAACGTGTTGAGAAAAAAGACGCACATGAACTGCCAAAGATTTAGGAAGAGTCAAACTTGAGTGACCAGGAACCCATTATCCTTCAGTGCTGCCATATTCAAGAACTGCAAAATCCTTGGAGTTTCAAGTAAAACAAGGTGTTTAGTGCTCAGAGACAGGGCCGAAGTAAGGAAGGCTGAAACTCGACTACCACTGAAGAAGTCACAAAAGTGGAAATGAGAAGACCTGGCCAAGAAATATCTGAAGAAAGACTTTAAAAAAAAAGTTTTATGGACTGATGAAAGGGAGTGACACTCAATGGACCAGATGGATGTGTTTGTGGCTGGATCAGTAATAGGCAAACACTTCAATTCAGACACCAACAAGGTGGATGTGGGGTAGGGTACGGCTATGGGCTGGTATTACTAAAAATGAGCTATTTGGACCTTTTCAAGTTAAAGATGGACTCAAAATCAAATCTCAAACTTATCGCCAGTTTGTAAAAGATATTTTCTATTAGGAGTGGTGCAGAAAGGGTCTGCATAATTCAAGAAACCCATGAGTTTCATGTAGGACAATATCGCATTAATCAAAGCACTCCATTGGCTAGCCATTGAAGGCCTTAAAGATGAATGAATAATGGAATGGACTAATTTCTTACATGACCTAAACCCTATTGAGAATTTGTCAGCCTTCCTTGAGCGGGAGATTCACAGTGAAGGAAACTAGTCACCTCTCTGAACAGTGTCTGGGATGCACTGTGGTTAGTACTGCCCAAAAAGTTGAGAAACTGATAGACTCCATGGATGGAAAGCTTATGACTTATATAGAAGAGAAGGGTGGTTATTTTGGTTACCGATATTTTTTTTTTTTTTTTTTTAAAAAGTCAGAAATATAGTTTTGTACATTTTGAGTTGTTGATTTTTATTCTCACTTTAACTGATTAAAAAAAACTGAGGTGGGAAAATTTCCATTTTTCATTTAGTTGCATAATAATTCTGAACACTAAAACCTGTTCAATGATTCTGCACATATAGATATATTTCTAAGAAAGACAAAACCTCACTTTTACTTTCTTAACTATTCAGGTTTCAGATGTATTAACCCTTTGGATTGACCAACAGCACTGTAGTTGTTCAATAATAAATGACCATATTTTTCAGTTTATAAAATGCACCAGATTATAAGACATACCCCAAATTCAAAGAAAGAAAGGGTGGGAAAAAAGGGGTCCCATCCAGTGGTGTCTTACCGGAGGGGGTGTCAGCGGTGATGGAGCGGGGTAAAAAGAGACAGGGGTGGTGGGTGTCCCAGATTCTGTCCCAGAAACTATACACTGTGCTGGTGCAGCTGTCCTGGTGCTGGGGTAGCTGTGCTTTGGTGGCGGCTGGGACAGCTGTGCTGGTGCTGGTGCAGCAGTCCTGAGGCTCGTGCTGTGGCTACGGATGCGGGCGGTGAGAGCTTCAAAGACATGGTGGCCTGTGTCAGCGTGTGTGCAGATTAAGCTCTCGGCTCAAAGGCAAACCAAGATCTCATCTACCCAAGTGCCGCCTCCAGGCACCATTTTCCTCAAGTCCGCTGCTGGGAGATCAATGGACCGAAGGTGGCGCTTGCGCAAATAAGATATTGAGCTGGGAGCTCCATCTGCACAAGCACCGACTCCTGGTGCCATTATTTGATGTCCTCACAACTTGCCCTGCAGCTTCAGCACCGGCCACCGAAGACCCCGCATAGCCGCCGCAGCACTAGCACCAGCCACCACAGATCCTGCACAGCCGCCGAAGACCTCGCACAGCTTGCAGCACTACCACCAGCCACCACAGACGCCACAAAACCCGCACCCAAGCCCAGCATCACAGCCCCTGCACAGCTGCCGCAGCATTACCCTGGCATCCTGTGACCCCCTCTCCGTCACCCCCGGTAAGCTAAATTCAAATTATAAAACGCACCCCTCACTTTCCTCCCAAATTTTTGGGAGGAAATTTGCATCTTATAATCCGAAAAATACGATAATCATCAAAAATATAAATTGTCTAATAATTGTGCACATAGTGTTGTGTAAGCAGAGATACCACATGTATGATTGAATTTCCACTAGTCAGCAAGTGACTGCTTTGATCAACTATACGTAGTGAACAGCATTAGCGGGCAGGCTTCTGGTTGTAGGGCACCTGCAAAGACCCCTCTGTGTTTGCAGCAAGGCACATGAATTGGTAGAATTACATTTCTAGGCTATTATATTCATTTTTACTATTTCTATATTAGAGGTTAGAGCCCCATGATTTGTCTATTATTTTTAATGCAGGAAGGTTCACTTGAACCATTAATTACATTTACAATCTAGCAGTAAGGCCATATGACTATTATATTTAACACAGTGTTTTTTTCAAATAAATTACAATCACATATCCGCTATAATTGTACAAAATTAAGATATGTGTAAAAAGCTGCTGCAGATTTCTGCTTCCCTTCATTTTCCATAATGAATAGAGCTGGGCGGACTTGCAAATAACCGGGACTGGAAGATCCCTGCTATTTTTGTTTAAAAAAACGGGATCTGGTCTGGAATCTGGTAACCATATAAGTCTATGGAAACCAGAATCCGGAGATTAAAAATGTTGGTACAAGGGATAGGGGGATAGGATCACCCGTAGTGTACTCATCAAAGATCCATCATGGCGGCAAGCTGCTTCCAGGTCATGTTTTCCTTTCCAAAGCCGACAGTTAACCCTCATTGAATATTCACTACTTTGTTCGCCCACCGGCGCGCGTAATTGGTTGCAGTTAGCTGTGCCCCCACCCTGAGTTGCAGCGTGTCATCTGATTGCAACCAATCGCCAGGATGGCCAGTGGGCGGAAAAAGCAGTGCAAGTTTCTGCGGGTCAGTATCGTGGTATAAAAATAAATGATTGAATAAAACAATCGACGTAGGGCCCCCCATATTCTGATACCCAACACAGATAAAGCCCACGGCTGCAGCCCCCAGCTGTCTGGCTTTATCATGGCTGTGTATCAAAATAAACCTGGAGTCACACATTTGCGCGAGTCTCGCATTGCATTGCCCGGCAGTCGCACACTCTCCTGACAGGAGCGTGCATCTGTATGTATTTCTGTGCAACTGCACGCTCGTGTCTGGAGAGTGTGCGGCCGTGCCAGGTGATGGGATCTGTACTCGTGCGAGTCATATGGCTCTTGTGAGCGCACCGTAAGGCCAGAGTCACACTTGCGAGGAAGTTGCGCGAGTCTGGCATCGCATCACCCGACACGGCCTGACACTCTCTGGATACGAGCATGCAGCTGCATAGAACTACATACAGCTGACCCGCTCCTGTCAGGAGAGTGTTTGCGGCTGTCCCGGGTGATGCGATGCGAGACTCGTGCAAGCCCCTCGCAAGTATAACTGTGGCCTAAGAGGAATAGCATGCGTCTTTTTTATATAATTATTTAAATAAATAATTTTAAAAAAACAACGTGTGGTTCCCCTCAATTTTGATACCTAGTCAAGATAAAGCTCGACAGCTGGGGCTGGTATTCTTAGGCTGGGGAGGTCCAACCTAAAAATATTTTCCTCCAGCCGCCCGGAATTGTAGCATCTATTAGATATGACAATCTTGGAACTTTACCCCATTTTTCCCGATTGTTCTAGTACAGTGGCAATCGAGGTAATGAGGGGTTAATGGCAGCCCACAACAGCCACTAAGTCCTGGATTAGTAATGGCAGCGTTTAAGACACCCCATTACCAATCTGTAAGTGAAAGTAAATAAAGACAGAACCCGAAAAATCCTTTATTTGGAATAAAATACAAAAACCACTTTCACCACTTTATTAACCCCAAACCCGATGTAATCCAGACCCGGTCCCACAACGATTCCAGCTTTGTTACATCTAGAGCATAACTGCCCGCTGTGCGCTCTATGGAGAGAATGAATGAGCGATGACTGATTGCAGTCAGACGCGGTCAGACAGGCTGGGGGCACGTCTGACTGCAACCAATGACAGAGGCCAGGCCAGCCAGTGGCAGGGAAAGCAGTGCTGAGTTCATGTGGATGAGCGATGATGAGAGGAGGCCGCAGGTGCAGCGTACAGCTGTGCGGGAGCAGTTTACAGCTGCTATGGAGCTTCGGAAAGTATAAAGCGCTCGCTTCATTCTTATTTTCTTTATTTTTCCTTTTTATTTATTTATTTATTTATTTTAACTTCTCGAGTGCCGAATCAAGATCAAACAGCTGTAATCCCAGGCCCGGCACTCGGGAAACTTTGAAACCATGCCGATCCGGACGTTTATAGTCCGGGTCCGCCCATCTCTAATAATGAACAGTTTAGCTTTGCTTTCTGTCATAGATGTTCTAGTGGTTCAATAAAAAAAAAAAATGAAAACAATAATGTAAGGCATCAGGCACACATGCAGGTCATGTGCACAGCAGCTATACAGAACAATATGGAGTGCCTATTTTATGAAAATACTCGCCACTAGAAAAATTACTATTAATGTACAACTTTTGCAAAATGAACATAATGTTCATTTTTATTCAGCTGTATAAAACCATCCACCACTCCACAGTGAGTACTTGTGGGGCTTTACTCTAATATTCGGTGTAAGACTGCACTTGACATATGCCTGCAGGGAAGTAGCACAGAAGTACCAGACTAAGATGCACCTATGTTGGTCTACATGAATTTGTGAGCAAAGCAGATTCCATTACTGCTTTCAGCCAGCCTCAGATTTCTGCTGCAGATTTCAGTACAAATACCTGTGAGATTTTTTTTCACTCCAGAAATTAACCCAGTGTGCATACAAAGCTACTAATGTTAAAGATATCCTTGCAGTTCAGGTGATCATCAGCAGATCTAGACAATTTTGGTGGGACTTGTTGCTTATCTAATATTGGAATATACCTTCTCTCCTCTCAAGGCAGACAGGAAAGAAGGATTGAGTATGTGACGCCTTGGTGCCGCCAGGTGGTCACAGAAAACATACACCTCACACAACACCTTCCCACACCAGGTTCCATCAGCCACAAAATCCTAGCCACCCCCCTCAGGGTAAGAAGGACACACCAGTGGGCAGGACCAGGCGGATTGGGAGCGCCCACCTAGGGGTCTTGAGGATCCGGGGGCGGGAACAAGTCAGTTCTGGTTGGAGTTTGAAGTAGTGATGGGCAGTCCGGCTCTTTTTGGTGATCCGATTCCCATGGCTCCGCTCACCAAAAATACCCGAATCTTTCAGATCGTTCTCGGCTCCTTATTAAATACGTGTTCACCTCAGGTGAACACATATTTAAGATTATAGTAACGCCGCCTAAACCCCGCCCACTTGCAAGTGACAAATTAGATTGTTGAGTAGGCGGAGTTTAGCCACGGGTGGACGTGGTTTCAGCGGCGAAAAGAGCAGTTTAGAGATTTTAGTGGCTCACAGTGGTAATCCGGCTCCTGTCAGTCACAGCAGGGAGCCGGATCTTTGTGTCGGATCGTTCACGACCGACACATCACTAGTTTAAAGTCTGGAGGTCAAGTGGAGAGGAGTGACATTGGCAGACTGTCAAGGAAAAGCTGAGCCTAGTGAAGGGTAGACAGGGTAGTGGTCCTTGTCTACTGGCTAGGTGGCAAGCAGTGGACCGTGTCCAAAGGCGACAGGAGTCCGGTCTCGGGAAATCAAAAGTGGACCGGGACAGGGTTGGAGCCCGCTGGTACCGACAGCGGAGAGTGGAGATCCGGTCCGGAAACCATGTACAGGCGGGGTACCTGGACCTTAGTTAGAAGACGGTTGCAAACCCCTTCTCTAATTCACCAGGCTGGGAGCAAGGTTCCAGACATTGCTTCTGAAGTGTTAGCCCAGATAGAGCAAAATAGCAGCCCACAGCGGGGGATAGGGTATCCGCAAACACCCACTGAAATCCCAAGGGTCAGTTTTCGCGGGCACATCTCCCAACCAAAACATACCGGGAGCGGACTTCCCCGTTCCATACGGAGTTGTCCAGAATTGAGGAAAATTACAGAGTGCCGGAGGAAGTGACATCGGTACACCAGCCGAGTGTGGGACCGGAGTACACCCGAAAGCGGCAGCCGGCCACTGACACCTTGGTTTACCAACAGACTTGTGTGCAATTATTCAACAGGGAGTACACCAACATCCCCCGGTCCGGCCCGACGCACCACCTCCAGCCTACATCACTCCCCATGTCCTGGACACTGAGCCCCGGGTCATCCACCCCTACCCATGGAGGAGTTAACATCCAGCTGCCATTCCATCATCACCTAGTGCTCCAAAACAGGAGCGGTGGTACTCCATATTACCACACACCGTGGGTGGCGTCACAAAGTATCTACAGCAACCCCCGTACATATACATCCCTTTTATTTGAGTGTCCGCGCGACCCCCGAGTCCGGAAATCCCTCGAGCCACTGCGCATCTGGATCAGAGCAGCCCGACTGCTGACGTGGGGGCAGCACAAGTATGTTAGGATTTAAAAACCCTTATCCCTTATTTTCATGTGAGATAAGCTGCCCCTAGAGGTGTCTAGCAGCTGATTACTCTTCTCTTCCCATTGAGACTACATACACATTCAGCCAAGTAGAGTGTGCATACGTAAAGGGGCAAGAGAAGGAATAGCTATCAGCTATGTAAAATGAAGAGCATATCATTAAATCTAGTCTTACATGGTGATTATTTAGGCCCGTTTCACACGTCAGTGAAAAACACAGACGTTTTTCACTGGCGTGTAAAACACGCACATGTCCCTGCGTGTGCCGAAAATCACGGCACACGTGGGTTGTCTAAGTGCAATCCGGGTTCCGTTCTCCGTGGCCCGTGATTGCACTTAGAGATTCACTCACCTGCGCCCGCTCCCGCTGTCCGTGGTGCTGAATCCTCCCGCGACGCAGCATCCGGCCGGTGGTGACCCCTGCAGGAGCTGCTTCCGGGTCGGCTGTGTCGCGCATAATGAATATGCGCGACAGTAATCAGCCGGCACAAAAGGAGCAGGGAGGACGGGCTGCAGAGGACATTGCTGGACGCCGGGTGAGTTAAAATGTTTATTATTTTAAAAGCACGTTTTTTTCTGGCACTTGTTTCACGGACCACACCACTGCGTGGTCCTTGGAACATCAGTGATGCCAGAAAAAAATGGACATGTCTCCGTGCAGCACTCACGCACACGCGGGTACGCTGCACGGAGACACGTGCAGTGACAAATCACTGACGTGTGAGCAGACCCATTCATTATAATGGGTCTGCGTATGTCAGTGATTCTGGTACGTTTAAAAAAAAGCACAAACGTACCAGAATCACTGACGTGTGAAAGGGGCCTTAGACAAATAGCTGTTCACAGTTGGCTGCAGTCCACCAGGGTTCCCTTACAGGCCATACATACGGTCACTTACGCGGGTGTGGACAAACTGCACCACAGAGCTGCGCTTACCATGGAGGGACTAAACTAAGTTACTACGGGGTTTTGGTTAGGCTTGTGCTGCAGGTAGCCACCAGGTACCACTCCAGAGTAGTCCTGGTACTGTAGCAAACCCCAAGCAAACCCCAAGGGTTAGGAATGCAGGTTCAAATTTCAATGCAGGCAGGGCAGCATAAACAGATGGGACGGCAGGTGCTGACTGGAATACAGGCACTGGCACACTGGACAGGTGATGGATCTGGTATGGAAACATTGGACAGGTACTAATTACAAGAACACAGGACTAGCACAGGATAATGGGGACATGACAACTAGCAACTTGCAGACAGACTGAATATACAAGTTGCTTAAGCATCTTCCAATAGGGAAGGGTGTCCTAAGTACCTAGTGTCCTCCAGCCATTGGCTGGGGACACTCAAAGAGTGCGTGTACTGCACATTTAAGAGGTGGGGAGTGCGCAAGCTTGCACCCTTAGCATGCTCTCAGGAGATATGTGGGGTGTGTGCAGGACCTGGCGCAGAGAGACGCAGCAGGGACCGGAGCAGGAGCCACTGGGCGGCCAGGGCGATGAGAGTATCAGTGTCCTTGTCGGGGTGGAGAGCAAGGACCTGGTGGCAATACATGTACAGGAATCCTCATGGGACAATCATTTTAAGGAGGACAAGATAAATCATCCATCATAATAAAACACTACTCTTCATTGTTCTTTTTTCTTATTTATTCAAAACAACTTTCTTAACAAATAGGATAATAACAGCTTTATGCAAAAAAAACCAACAACTTTTAAAGGAATCCATTTCATTAAGAAAAACTAAATTTCAACTGCCGTCTATAATGTCCCTGAGCATTATCTTACAATGTCCGGCGTCTGTCTGCCTCCTTAAAAAACGTCACAGCTTGTGCTCGATAAAGAACCAGGCAGAAAAACACTCCGTTATATCTAAAGTGTCATGTGGTCATAGAATAATTGATTTTATATTCATGGGGCGTCTACCAGAAAAGTACAAAGGACACCTGGAAATTAAGCTATCAACATGACAGATGAAATCTCCATAGTGAAATGTCCTATGGGCAAACCTATTAAAGGTGACGGCAGGAGCTTTGGACATGGGGGTGCATAGGATTAACCTCTGACCCAATGGATCTGCAACATGGCTTTGATACAACTAAAATATTAACCTATTTGTTACAGAAATAGCTATCAATATACCAAAATGGAATATGAAGACCAGAAAAAAAGTATTCTTAGTTTATGTATAAATGCATAAGATGGTAGCCCAGTAGAACTAAATATGGTCAACTAAGTATATGCAGAATCAAGACAAAGAGTTACAGATTGTTGTGTTAGTTACAAATTGTAAAATATTACAGTTTGATTAATATTCCAATAATCTGGCACAGGATGCAATTTGTAGACTATATTAGAAGTATAATCTATTTTTTTTTTAATGTACACATACATGCAGACACAGGTGGTCAATGCATGCAGCTCCTTTTATGTGCAGTTGTTGCACATTTAATGTATACCAGAAATGTATCAAAAGTGGGAAAAAGGTAAGAGCAACTATCTAGGATTATCTACAGCTTCCTTTTTAATATTATTCCACAATTACACTCTTTGACCATGCTTATGTGTCGCCCAGGGCAATGGGGTACTCGGTCCCAGGCGGTGTGTTGCTGGGGAGATGTCACTTTGGTGGCCGTTGCCCGGTTCCATGTCCTGGAGATGCTTTTTAAAAAGGGTATATTTATAGGGGAGATTAAATGAAAGTTTATAACTTGACACCACGTGCGGGTTGCGGCTATGTAGATGGAGCCGCCGCTGCACAATTCTCACTACTGGGGCCGGTATTGGTTGCAGCCTGGATGCTAGGCCCTCCGCAAGCAGGGCCACAGCCCCAGAGGATAGGTGATGTTGATGGGTGCAGAAAGAAGGTAGGCCATACAAGGGGTTGCAGTATAACTGGTGCCTTTACTAACAGTTTGTTGTAAACGGGTCACCCAAGAATGGCTGGTCTTGATCGCTGGTCCCCTTAGTCCCAGTGCCGGTTTAGTGACCTGGTGGCTTCTTTCCCCTGTACCTGTCTTTGGTTGGTGGGTCCCTGTGGCTTGAAGCATCTGGGGGTCCCCTCCTGGTAGTCTCAGTGGTAGTCTGTATGACGGTAGCGTGAACTGTGAGGTCAGAGTTTCTGGTCCTGTTCCCCGGTTCTCCTATTGCTATTGTGTCCCGAACTTCAAGGTCGCAGTGTACCCGTAGCAGCCAGCCAGAACTCCTACCGGACACAGGTCCCCTATGCTCCTTATGGGTCTTCTGACCGATTCACTTATAAGTACCCCTTTGGGAATATCCTACAGCATAGGGCATGTCCTCATGCAAGTCACTACTTTCTGAGAGTAAAAATCTTCACTACCTGATGTTATAAGTCCACAGCAAGTATAGGAGACCGTTACTGCCAACCAGGGTAATTCCTGTCACCTCCAGACTGATCCTATCTAGGACCTTGATACCAATACCGACTTTTTATCTCTCCATTGCTTTTGACAGGTAACTATAAACCTTTGCTACCTGGTGTTATAAGTCCACAGCAAGAATAGGAGACCGTTACTGCCAACCAGGGTAATTCCTGCCACCTCCAGACTGATCCTAACTAGGACCTTGATACCAATACCAACTGTATACCTCTCCACTACTTTTGTCAGGCTGTCCCCTCTTGGAGGAGATAGGTGTTCTATTTGTGCAGTAGTCACTGAGCCCTTTACCCCTACCCGGCAGTCTTGATTTGCGGCCCCCTACCTATACAGAATACCACTCTATGATTCCTCTGGCAACACCGACCGGCTGACTTTGATATCCCGTTATACGGTCACAGTGCTCACACGTACCAATCCTCCTCTCCTCATTTTCAGTGATGACCCATATCGCTCTTTTTTGGTGCTTTTCATACATCAATTCCTTTATCTAATAGTCTGATAGTACTCTCGATAAAGGTCCCATCGTGACCGAAACGTTGAGACAGACTTTTTTCATTTTCTTCACAATAATAAAAAAACACCAAAGAAACCCAGACTTTGTTCTTATTTTCCATTGGAGTGCCGGAGATTCGTTTTGGATTGGAGCATTTGCCTGACCTAGGATTCTGTACCCTGTTGGTGCTATGGCTCTGGGAGTACTCCACCGTACTCCACCGGCAACCACACGCCTGGGCCCTCAGGTCACCGTAACACTCCTGTCAGTGCTTCCACTCGCTCTCTCTCTCCATCACCGACTACTCTTTCTCTCTCTCTGACTGTCCACTGTCTGCCCCTCCCACCTGGTCATCTAGTGGATTGGATCGGCTCCACCTCTAGGTGGCCATCCATTAGGTCCATCCCTAGTCTGGCAACAGTCTTTGGGGAAATTGGGGAAAAACAGGGATTAACTGGAATATTTTTCTTGCTACTGGCACTGGTCTTCTCGGTCTCTGAAGGTAGTCCCTGCATCCTGGTGGGCATGCAAATTCAATCTAAGGAAGGGGGGAGGGGAGGAAAAAATCCTCCAATCATTGTTGGACCACATGGATGCAGTCCTTCAAGCTCATGGAAGTCACACAAAATATTAAATATGGCTCTAATAGCACCACAACTTCATTCACCAATGTTATGCAACATATCTTTGTATTATAAGTTAATTACTTGCTTGAATTTGACATTACTTTCCGTGGGCGACAAAACTTTTGTCTTGCCAAAATCTGACCTTTCTGTGTTCATTAAATGATCAATATTTCAGCACCTTTATTTTCATAACCTAAACCAAATTTGGGAGGGTTTCAGCTTTCAAAAGAGTAATTTATGAAACCAATGGATGAATTTAAAGTCAGGTTATAAGCTTATTTACATAACATGGATAAGCGACAGAACTTCTGTCAGGGACTGTAGATGTTTGTGTTATTTTCTGCAGAGACAAGTCCTTGCAGGAAGAACTGATATCGGTCTGTGATTGGATGAAGAAGAAAGGCGAAGATTAATTACTTCACCTAGAGATGTCAATGGCAAGTAAGGGTATTATACGTACCATAGCCTCCTCTGTGGCCTCCGAACTAACACTCTTGTACTCCTCCAGTCTATTTTAACCCTGTTGCCCTATTATCCCAACTTTCCCCCTCATTACACATCTACCCCTGCCAAATCTTTCATTGGCTTCCAATTAAACAACAAATCGAGTTTAAAATACTAACAATGACTTACAAGATTGGCAATAATCTGTCTCCCTCATAAATCTATGAACTAATCTAACGATACCACCACACAAATTCTCCTTCTCACCTCTACCCTTGCTTGTACCTTTCTCAATCACCTCCAAGATTTTTCCCGAACACACCTCATCTTGTCGAATTTAGTGCCTCACCACATCTGACTGTCTCACAATTGAAAGATTGTGAAATAAAAAATAAATTTTTATTATACCGGCATCAGTGGTTTTTAGCGCGGCATAAACCTGCTTCCCTCTGTGATCTATACTAAACCAATTGAAAGCTTCAGACACAACCTCAAAACATATCTTCTGGAAAGCCTACAGCCTGCTGTAACCTCACTACCAACAGAGCTGCAAGAGTTCCCTGACCTACTGTCTCCTCCCCGATACCATGTAGATTGTCAGCCCATGAGACCAGAATTCTCTTCCATCGCGTACCTGTGTGTCAATGTTAGTTTGTTTACTTTGTTTTATATGGGTATTATATGTATGTAAATCCTCTTCTCTGTACCTCAGAATTAATGGTGCTTTAAAAATAATTTAAAACATTTTCATAACAAAACCTCTGCGGCAGGAAGGGTGCTAGCAATTGGGGGTCCTAACATCAACTATCAATAGTCCAGTGGGCATCAGAAGAATATGGCCGTGAATACAGTTAGGTCCAGAAATATTTGGACAGTGACACAAGTTTTGTTATTTTAGCTGTTTACAAAAACATATTCAGAAATACAATTATATATATAATATGGGCTGAAAGTGCACACTCCCAGCTGCAATATGAGAGTTTTCACATCCAAATCAGAGAAAGGGTTTAGGAATCATAGCTCTGTAATGCATAGCCTCCTCTTTTTCAAGGGACCAAAAGTAATTGAACAAGGGACTCTAAGGGCTGCAATTAACTCTGAAGGCGTCTCCCTCGTTAACCTGTAATCAATGAAGTAGTTAAAAGGTCTGGGGTTGATTACAGGTGTGTGGTTTTGCATTTGGAAGCTGTTGCTGTGACCAGACAACATGCGTTCTTAGGAACTCTCAATTGAGGTGAAGCAGAACATCCTGAGACTGAAAAAAAAGAAAAAAAATCTATCAGAGAGATAGCAGACATGCTTGGAGTAGCAAAATCAACAGTCAGGTACATTCTGAGAAAAAAGGAATTGACTGGTGAGCTTGGGAACTCAAAAAGGCCTGGGTGTCCACGGATGACAACAGTGGTGGATGATCGCCGCATACTTTCTTTGGTGAAGAAGAACCCGTTCACAACATCAACTGAAGTCCAGAACACTCTCAGTGAAGTAGGTGTATCTGTCTCTAAGTCAACAGTAAAGAGAAGACTCCATGAAAGTAAATACAAAGGGTTCACATCTAGATGCAAACCATTCATCAATTCCAAAAATAGACAGGCCAGAGTTAAATTTGCTGAAAAACACCTCATGAAGCCAGCTCAGTTCTGGAAAAGTATTCTATGGACAGATGAGACAAAGATCAACCTGTACCAGAATGATGGGAAGAAAAAAGTTTGGAGAAGAAAGGGAACGGCACATGATCCAAGGCACACCACATCCTCTGTAAAACATGGTGGAGGCAACGTGATGGCATGGGCATGCATGGCTTTCAATGGCACTGGGTCACTTGTGTTTATTGATGACATAACAGCAGACAAGAGTAGCCGGATGAATTCTGAAGTGTACCGGGATATACTTTCAGCCCAGATTCAGCCAAATGCCGCAAAGTTGATCGGACGGCGCTTCATAGTACAGATGGACAATGACCCCAAGCATACAGCCAAAGCTACCCAGGAGTTCATGAGTGCAAAAAAGTGGAACATTCTGCAATGGCCAAGTCAATCACCAGATCTTAACCCAATTGAGCATGCATTTCACTTGCTCAAATCCAGACTTAAGACGGAAAGACCCACAAACAAGCAAGACCTGAAGGTAAAGGCCTGGCAAAGCATTAAGAAGGAGGAAACCCAATGTTTGGTGATGTCCATGGGTTCCAGACTTAAGGCAGTGATTGCCTCCAAAGGATTCACAACAAAATATTGAAAATAAAAAATTTTTTTTTGGGTTTGGTTTATTTGTCCAATTACTTTTGACCTCCTAAAATGTGGAGTGTTTGTAAAGAAAGGTGTACAATTCCTACAATTTCTATCAGATATTTTTGTTCAAACCTTCAAATTAAACGTTACAATCTGCACTTGAATTCTGTTGTAGAGGTTTCATTTCAAATCCAATGTGGTGGCATGCAGAGCCCAACTCGCGAAAATTGTGTCACTGTCCAAATATTTCTGGACTTAACTGTATATATATATTTTGTGTACATCCATATTCCAAGGTTTATTCAAATCCAGGGGCCTAAAGGCCCCGTCACACACAACGGGATCGCTAACGAGATTGTTGCTGAGTCACAGTTTCTGTGAAGCAGCAACGATCTCGCCAGCTATCTCGTTATGTGTGACACCTACCAGTGATCAGGCCCCTGCTGTGAGATCGCTAGTCAGGCCGAATGGTCCGGAGCATTTTCTTCAAAGGCGATGGCCTGCTGGGCAGGACGCATCGCTGTGTTCGACACCTACCAACGACCTCCTAACACAGTCCCAACGCCCGCCGAGATCGTTATACAGGTCGCTGATCATTACTGCATCGTTGGTAAGTTCTGACTGTGTGACATCTCACCAGCGACCTCCCAGCGACTTACCAGCGATCCTTATCAGGTCACATCATTGTCGGGATCGCTGGTAAAGGTCCAGTCACACTAAGCAACTTACCAGCGATTCCAACAACGATAGGGATCGCTGGTAAGTTGCTAGGAGGTTGCTGGTGAGATGTCACACTGCGACGCTCCAGCGATCCCACCAGCAACCTGACCTGGCAGGGATCGCTGGAGCGTGGCTACACGAGTTGCTGGTGAGCTCACCAGCAACCAGTGTCCAGCCACACGTGCAGAGAGCAGGGAGCAGCGCACACTGAGCGCTGGCTCCTTGCTCTCCTAGTTACAGCACACATCGGGTTAATTACCTGATGTGTGCTGCAGCTAATGTGCACAGAGCAGGGAGCAGCGCACACTGCTTAGCGCTGGCTCCTTGCTCTCCTAGTTACAGCACACATCGGGTTAATTAACCCGATGTGTCCTACAGCTACATGTGTACAGAGCAGGAGCCGGCACTGCCAGTGAGAGCGGCTGAGGCTGGTATCAAAGGTAAATATCGGGTAACCAAGGACAGGGCTTCTTGGTTACCCGATGTTTACATTGGTTACCAGCCTCTGCAGAAGCCGGCTCCTGCTGCCTGCACATTTAGTTGTTGCTGTCTCGCTGTCACACACAGCGATCTGTGCTTCACAGCAGGACAGCAACAACTAAAAAATGGCCCAGGACATTCAGCAACAACCAACGACCTTACAGCAGGGGCCAGGTTGTTGCTGGATGTCACACACAGCAACATCGCTAGCAACGTCACAAAAGTTGTTCGTTAGCAGCGATGTTGCTTAGTGTGACGGGGCCTTAAGTTGTTGTGTGTGACTGGGCCTTAAAAGTCACAAGTTGGTATCTGGACAGAGTGTAAAAGTCCAGATACTGGTCACTAAAATGGTAATAAGAGAAGATATCACTCCATTTATCTCCCACCACATGTCTGAAAGAAGGAGCCACTGGCTGAGGACAAGGTGTAGAGGACTTGTCCTTTGTCGCAAAAGATCCTACAGTGCCTCTCTAGAAATTGTAAGTTTAAACAACGTATTTACCTTTGGATATAAAGAAAGCAAGTCAACTACTGAATGTCGGCAACCCAGGATCATGTAGATTATAATAAAATAAAAAAAAAATATACAATGTTTCGTTTATTTGTGCAATGTCAGGAAAGTTAGAGGATTTTGAAAAAATAGCTATTTCGTCAAAGGCCATAATCAATTAACTTATAACATATTCAGGCAGATTTACTACATAAGTCTGTAGTAATGAAAAAACATTAATTGCTAGATTATAGTATATATTACTCATACCCCAGCAAAAGGGATTTGGCATATAGGCGTTAGAGGGCAGAAGATAATGGTGAATAGTGTCAATCCCATCATAAAAGATACCTTGTTTCAAGGCAAACAATGCACTATTAAATAAGATAAGCTCACAATCTATTCATTCCACCATCATAGTCCAAATCCACAGATACATTTATTTTGCTGTGCTGCTGTGTGTGGATTTTTCTCTTGTTTTCCCTTTGTATACATCTTTAGATATACTAGGAAACCATAAGCCTGAAAAGGAAAGCTATTCAATTTCTTACACAACCTGCTAAGCAACCAGGCCATCCTCCCTCATTTCTAAGATTCTGGTGGCTGTAGCCTCACAGTGAGACCCTTGTTTCTCTTTCAGAACTGTGGACATTGTGTTGTGGAGAAACACAGGCTTCACCAGCCGCTTTTGTGTTGAGAGAAACATTAAAGACAATAGAGCAATCATGCAAAAAGTGTTAATTTGACATCTGCTACAATGCCGGTTTCCCACATGATCAATGGATGTCTCTGGGGAGCAGATAACTGTATTGAAAGAACTGTCCAGCAATTTGTGGAGTGAGTGGGCTCTTTTCCTAATGAGAGAAATTAGATTACTTAGTAGTAGATGTCCTCCAGGTGCAGGAGCTGGGATGGGTACATTGTCTTCTAGGAGTGACAATTAAGAACTTATGCCAGTTTAAAGACATCCACCATGATACTCCGTTCAGACATAATAAGTGGAAAACCTGACAAATGTTCTAAAGGGCTTAAACCATGTCCTGCACCATGTTTGGTACCAGGAGAACAATCGGTTTTTCCGATTTCATGTCTGTGTGTGGGGGTTGGGTACAGATCATACACTTCGAGCTATAATATTTGGTTATCTTTGAGAAATTGATTGTGACTATTGTTGTCCAATTTATTTTAAGAAAAAGACTATAGAGGCAGTATTAATCAGAGCCTGGCTGTTTATGCCAGATATGTTTTATTCTAAAATGCTGTGGCGCTTGAGAGTAAACATATTCTGAAAAGCACACTGGGGACGGAGACACTTGACTAGTGGGATGCAGGTCTGCTCGAATCCAGTTGATTGATAGATCTCTCCCTGAACGCACATAGAAATTCAACCAAGTCCAGGTAGATACTCCCAATCAATGTCTGGTGCTTGTATCATAGGATGGGTCTCCAAGTCATACAATGAAATGAAGAATTTGCACTCATGTAAATTCATTTGATGCTCTTTATTCCATATGGCCAAAATTTCATACATATTGTCTATTTCTGAACACACATAGGGGCAGACTTGTCAACCAACTGGAGTGAGGCATGGAGGACCCTGGCTGGCTTTCTGAGTATGGTTTCTCCTCAGCATTTCAGAGTAAGGGTAGGATTCCACTTGCGAGAGACTAGCAAGTATCTCGCATCGCATCTCCCAAGACAGCCTGCCTCTGTCCCAACAGGAGCGGGTCAGCTGCATCTATTTCTATGCAGCTGAGACGCTCCCATCGGGAAAGAGGCAGGCCGTTGGAGGTGATGCGATGCAAGATATGTTCGAGTCTCTCGCAAGTGGAATCCTACCCTAACCCATACCTGAGAATCAGGCAGCTACACTCTGATTAATGCTGCCCATGGTTTGGTTAGCATTAATCTAATTTCATTTTCCTGTTAAGATTGTGGTTTGAGTACACTGTTAATAGTTTACATAGAGGCAAAGAAAGAATATTCAAGTGTGAGGTGGGAATAAATATAAAAATAGAGACTCCTACAAACCTTTATATAAAGTTTGCTGGAGAATGATGGGTTCCTGTTTGACAGGTGGATCAGGCCTGAAGATATATGCTTCTGAGCTGCTCACTTCCAGTCATCAGTGTGGTGCAGGGGTTTATTACAGTCATCATGCTGTAATCACTGTCTAGTAGATTGATTGATAGCCTTCTGGACAGTGTGTGCATCATTTATATGTACAGCAGTTTGTCAATGAGCCGGAGAGTGATTATAGCATGTTCGCTGTATCATTGACTGTTACAGTACCCAGCACCGCCCCATAACTGTAAGGGAGCAGCTGCTGGGAGAATAAAACTTCATTTTCTTCCTGTATTCACTGCTCCTGTTAGGCAGCCAGGCATGATTTGCATACTATTCACGTACAGATTACACCATATACAATACAAAAAACCGAAGCCATAAGAGTCTATTATTGTGATTTTGTTTTCAGATACCAGAGTTGTGGTCATCCAAAATTTGATTTGATTTGCAGTCTTCTACTGTCTTCTGCTGTGTTACTTGGTTCTGTAATTTTTACTGACTATAATGGAGAAAAAAGAAAAAGTTTGTATTCTCACCACAATACTGAATACATGAAATACCCGTGGCATACATCAATCAGGAAAAGACTCTTTCAAACCACTGGCCCACGGTAATATACCAAAAGGAAAAAGGAAATTCCGGATTTTGCTAAATAAAATCAAATTTTATTGATGTGCATTAAAATCCATGTTATAGCAGGAAAACATATCTAAACATGTTTCAGGCTTCTGCCCTTGATCACATCAATAAAAGTTGATTTTATTTATCAAGATTCGGAATTTCCTTTTTTACTGTTGACTATAAAGGAGCTTGCCCCTGCCGGAACTAAAAATCATTTAAGGTTTCCATAAGAGCTTTTTTTCAATTTGGAGGGCCTAATGCCTGAAATGTTTCTTGTCTTTGTCATAACTAGCAGCTCAGTTTTTAGTTTTCAGCTACATGTTTTAGGAGTTCAAACAATATGTAGTTAAGGCCCCGTTACACGCAACAACATCGCTAATGAGATGTTGTTGGGGGTCACGGAATTCGTGACGCACATCCGGCCTCGTTCGCGATGTCGTTGCGTGTGACACGTACGAGCAACCGCTAACGATGCAAAATATTTACCAAATTGTTCATTGTTGACATCCATTTCCAAAATATCGTTGCTGCTTTTGGATGCAGGTTGTTCGTCATTCCTGAGGCAGCACACATCACTACGTGTGACTCCCCAGGAACGACGAACAACACCGTACCTGCGTCCTCCGGCAATGAGGTGGGCGTGACTTTTATGCGGCTGCTCTCCGTCCCTCCGCTTCTATTGGACGGCTGCCGTGTGACGTCGCTGTGACGCCGCACGAACCGCCCCCTTAGAAAAGAGGCTGTTCGCCGGCCACAGCGACGTCACTAGGAAGGTAAGTATGTGTGACGGGTACTAGCGATATTGTGCGCCACGGGCAGCGATTTGCCCATGACGCACAAACGACAGGGGCGGGTGCTTTCACGAGCGACATCGCTAGCGATGACGCTGAGTGTAAAGCAGCCTTTAATGTATGATAAAAAAATATGCAAAAATAAAAATTGCAACAGCAAAAATGTTGACTTTGAGGTTCAAGGAATTAAATATATAAATAGTAATTCACTAATCTCATGTAATAATGGAAGGTAAAACTCAAAGGACGTACATGATCTGTGTCTAAGCACTTGGTAGTGATATCCATCTCATCTCAAAAAAATGTTTTCTATTAAATTTAGCACCAGGTGACCACCTAGTTCAGTTCATAAACTAAAATGCTGGAAAACTAGAGAGGGTAACACACAGATAAAATCCTGCGATCAGTGGGAAAGCTTCAGTAGAAACTTGCAGTTGCCATGGTTGGAAGGATGATGCTTGAGTTGAGTGTGTAGGTTTCAGGTTTATATTGGCAGAGCAAACATTCCAAGCTCACAATCAGATCAACACTGTTTGCCTAGAGTGTAATAGCAGAAACCACAAGTTGTACTTCATGATAACAAAAAAGACAATTGCATTATCTCCCACTTGTCAACAGTGTTAGTGCTGAAGACTCTGGTTCAATATTTGTGGAGTCACCAATAGAGCATGGCGTTTTTGTTTGTTGAAATTAGCCGTTACATCTTCGAAGGTCAGCAGCCATGAAGAGCTCATCCGAATTATGTACAAATAGTTGTTAGATGCTTCTCTAGACGCACTAATGGCTTCGCCACGGTTGTTATCCCACATTGTGCTAATTATAAACTCTGTAAAGTCTACAAGGTGCGATAAGATTCTAGTAAACATATGAAGTCTGGTTCACAAGGGCTGATTACCCTTTTTTGGATTCAGAAAGCTAAAAATAAAATAAATTACAATAAAATGAAGCTGACCAAAATATAGCAGAAGCTTGTACAGTTAAAAAACAAAATACATTGCATTACAAAGCTTCACAAGATCCTGCTAGGATTCTGTCTAAGCAGATAGAATGTTTGAATAGGCTGTGGTGCTCATGTGAACGTACAGCCTTTTTGATCTTTACATTACCATGCAGGCTGGCCTGTATTTGTTTGTGCCGTACTTTTCTTTGGAGTGCTGTATGGTATTTCACATGAATAAGACAATGCTGCAATACATCACGTTACAGGCTATAAAGTATGGTGCAGTCAAGTATGAACTGGCTTGAAATCAGTGAAGAGGCTGCCTTCAAACAGCTGATCAGCAGGGAAACCAAGTGGGACCTAATAGAATTTAATATTGATGTTCTAGCAGATTGGAGTAACGTCGGCTCAACCCGCTGAGATCGATGAGTTGACTAAAGGTCTAATGTGTATGGAGATGCCGGACAACTTGATGGTTGGGAGAGATATTGATTAGAGATGAGCAATCCCGAGGTTGGTGTTTGGACCGAACACAGACTTTATTTTTTCTTATTTAGAGTTCAGATGCTTTAGATATGCAAACCATTTGCGCTAGCATCGCTGTGCTTGGGTACACTTGGTACAAAGCCCACTGTGAGACTCAGTGTTTGAAAAGCTCGTACTGGGAGTAACAACAGTATGATTGGAAGTAGTGTGCACCCCCCAAAAAAATAAAAGAAAACCCCACCCATTGAAGTGATCTGTTTATGGCTGGCTACATATGGGTGGAAACCTGAACTGCCCAATTAGTGACTTCCATTGGGGTTCAGGTCAAGTCCGGGTCCCAAATCAAATTTTATCTAAGTCCGGCTGAACCAAACTTCCACGTGTCCGCTCATCTCTAAGGTTTTTCATGCATGTCCTATTTTGAACTGATGATTGCATTACCCATTTAATTAATAAACTGCACTGAAAAAATTGAGAGAAAAATTGTCATTCCTTCAGTGTCAGTCATCAGGATTATAATCTGGGCTAACTAGAATAGAATGAAGCATCAGCATTAATAAACATGAATAAACTAGGAAATCTGGATGCCATGACACTGTTTTGTACTATTTTGTGGCGGTCACCTTTGGTTACTATATAGCACTGCCCAATGAATATACTTGTACATTAGATGTTTGGGCGTTGCGCCTGAAATTGGTGGGTTCAACCAATTTCTGCAGAACATTTTGGAGCACTGTTTGCAGGAGAAAGATATCAATTTTATTGAATAAGTCAGTTCATGAATCTCAGATATATTCACTTCTGTAGGATTAAGTAATTAGCAGGATTCACCAGCCATGAGAACGTAATATGAAGCTCATCAAACAGTATGCACAAAAGATTTCTCTCCAAACACACAGATTATAGTTCTATCAAACTGAAGTTCCCTTTGTTCTACAGACCCCAACATGGTCCAAGTTTACAGTTTCGGCATTTGCTCACGTGACAGCACAAGGCTTCTGCTTTACCACTTTGGTCGATGCCTAGAAATTAAAGAGACGTGAAGTAGTGAAAGCGTGTACCAAGTGGCAAACACCAGCATTCTTTCGTACAGATAAAGCCTTTGGCTTTTTGTTGTTACATTTCATCCTGGCAACCAATGGCCTTTATTTACTGTTTGCCAAACGGATAAAACACTATGCCTTAGGTGTCACCTGCTGATCCTCATGAGTCATGAATATTCCCCTAATCCCCCTCTTCTCTATCCTAGAAACCTTTTCATCTGACATGTCCTTCCTTTCAAGGGATGCTCAGGTCCTTGGCATCTTATCTGATCCCTGAACAGCGCATGAACATCGGCTTCTGTTTTCCAGCAGAATTTCTTTTCTTTTCTGCTGACAACTGTCATTGTCTGCTGCAGGGGTGAGAAATGATGTCCAGAAAAGACAATCGTTAATCTTTTTAAACTCTTTGTACTATAAAGACTTTTTCTTCAAAGGTTTGCCAGTGGCTCATGTTTTATCACATTGGCCAATTCAGAACACAACCAGTTGCTTTGGGGATCATCTGAATAGATTAAAAAATATTTAATGAAGGATTATTGAGGACAAATTGATACAAGTTGTAATATAGCACACAAGTTTACCATTGAAGTCTTCGAAGTAGCCAAATTAGAAATTCGTGCAGTCGACAATAGCAAATTCCCAGACAACTTAGAACAAGAACAATCACCACCAAACAACAAGACTAAAAAGAAAATTATTTGAAACAAAACTGGGAGAAATGTCCCTTTTGCCTTGGTACAAGCTGGGAAACAAATAGTACAGGACCGAGGTCAGAAAGGAATCATACGCCCACCAGTTGACTGAATTCATTTACCTACATCAGAGCACATTCAGGGAACATGAACAAGAGATGTTATAAAGCAGAATGAAGCGTTAGGGTCGGTCACTACATCGTAAGATGTGACAGAGCTCTACCAACCATAAGCTTCTTTGTGTCCCAAATATAATAGGACAACACAAACTGAGCAATCTTAGGCCATTCAATTTCACTATGACACAGAAAAAGACCCAATGGAAATGCTGATAGTATTGCCGTGGCTTTAGGATTGCACAGTTAATAACCTAATTTATGGATATTCATGGTTTAATTTAAGTTACGTGTAATAATGAGAAGGGATACAAGGAAAAAGCATTGGACACATTAAGGCTGGAATCACACTTGCGAGTGTAAAATCGGTCCATTTCTCATGCCAGAAAGTAGGACGATTTCTTCTCACATTTCATCAGTATGCTGTCAGTGTGCAATCAGTTTTTACCCTCAGCAGCTGCTACTTATGTACTGTTATGTACAGGATCATTTACATTGTTCTCTTCTACATGATAGAAATCTATTGAGAAAAACGGATGTCACTAGGATGGTCCGTGTGCCGTCCGTGTGACATCCATTTTTTTTCACGCACCCATAGACTTGCATTGAAGAGACTTCGTCGAGAAACTTACCAAAACGCAGCATGCTGCGGTTTTTTTCTCAGTCCGATTTGGACTGAGAAAAAAATAGCAGATTGGAGCTGCCTCATTGATTAACATTAGTCCGAATGCAATGCGAGATTTTCTCGCATTGCACTCGTGCAAGTTAACCGCAAGTGTGACTCCAGCCTAAGAGAGCTGCAAAAAGCACTGGAAAGTCATGACACCATCTGAAATCCATCCATAATTATAAACTAATCCTGCAACTTATATAAAAATAGCAAAAAAAGGGGAATAAAAATCATCTAAAAATTAGGTATTACTTACAGCAAAGAAGGGCTGCAGTGTGTACATCGCCCAGGCCAAAACTAATACTCTACCAGGATACAGCTAAACCCCCACTATATGGAGGCATCACAAGTGCAGGAGGAGCAAATCACACACACCTCCATGGAATGGAGGGGACGATTGCTGGATGATAAAACTGCCCACTGATGGCTTGCATAGAGCGCTGTTACACATGCAGATAACACAGTCACAAGCCCGCAGCCTATTAAGTGACGCCCATACTATTAGATCAGGCGGGCTGCCAAGCCGTACCCCACCTGTGTACCATGCAGGGACAGAAACTCTAAAATGCAAGGCCTAACAGAAAGGGGCCTGGCTGTATCCTGTACAAAAAAATGAGGTCTTAGTTGGTATTTATGTCCATAAAATGGAAGCCTACAACCCTCATCACGGGAACCTCATGTTTGTAGGTCCTTACACTAAATATAAAAATAGCAACAAAAAGAGGAATAAAAATCCTCCAAAAATGAAGTATTACTTACAGCAAAAATGGGCTGCAGTGTGTTCATCGCCCAGGCCAAAAACTAATACTCTACCAGGATACAGCTAAACCCCCACTAAATGGAGGCATCACAGGTGCAGGAGGAGCAAATCACACACACACTTCCATGGATTGGAGGGGGCGATTGCTGGTCTGCATGTGTGAACAGCGCTCTATGCAAGCCATCAGTGTGCAGATTTACCATCCAGCAATCGCCCCCTCCATTCCATGGAAGTGTGTGTGTGTGATTTGCTCCTCCTTCACCTGTGATGTCTCCACTTGGTGGGGGTTTAGCTGTATCCTGGTAGAGTATTAGTTTTTGGCTTGGGCGATGAACACACTGCAGCCTATCTTTGGGGTAAGTAATCCTGCAACTTATTGACTTCAACTGATAATCTATAATAAAAAAAAAAAAAAAAAGTGTGACATTATCAAGTTGCCACACAAGAAACATCTCATGATGGATAAAACCAGTGAGCTGTATCAAGACATTTGCAACCTTATTGTTACATAAAATACGATGGCAATTGTCAGAGAAGACTTTCTAAACTACTGGAGGATCCAGTGAGAACTGTTTGAGCCATAATCAGGATGTGGAAAGTACATTATTTCACCATAAACTGGCCAAAACCAGGCGTTCCTTGCAAGATTTCAGACAGGGGATAGAAAATAATTATCAGATGAGTTGTGCAAGAGACAAGAACCACTTGTGGAAAGCTCCAGAATGACTTGAAATGAACAAATACAATTGTTTAAAAGTAAATAAATAAAGTAATGCACTCAACCTCCATGGTCTTTATGCACACTCACCATGCAAGAATCTATTGCTGAACAAAAAAAGCGTGTTCAAGCGCGTTTAAATTTGCTCTACAACATTTAGACAAACCTGTGAAATAATGGGAGAATATAGTCTGGTCAGATGAGACCAAACCTGAACTTTCTGGATGCCATAATACGCATGATATTTGGAGACCAAACGCCACTGCATATCACCCCCAAAACACCATACTAACGACGTGACCCCGACGATATATTGTTAGCGATGTCGCAGCGTGTACAGCACCCTTAAGAACACGGATAACTGGAACCATGTCCTGTGATATGATTAGACCAAGACAAACTTATTTGGTTTGAGATGGTGTCAAGCGTGTGCAGCAGCAACCAAGTGAGGAGTACAAAAACAAGGGTGTCTTGCCTACAGTCAAGCATGGTTGTGAGAGTGGCATGGTTTGGGGCTGCATGAGTGCTGCCAGCTGTGGTGAGCTACAGATCATTAAGGGAACCATGAAGTCAACATGTACTGTGACACACTGAATCCGAGCATGATCCTTTCCCTTCAGAAACTGGACCACAGGGCAGTATTCCAACATGATAACAACCCCAAAAACACAACTCCAAGATGACCACAACTTTGCTAAAGAAATTGAGGGTAAATGTTAAGGACTCACCAAACATGTCTCCAGATCTAAACCCTATGGAACATCTGTGGGGCATCCTCAAATGGAAGATGGAGGAGCATAAGATTGCTAACATCCACCAGCTCCATTGTGTCATTGTGGAGCGGTGAATGAGAATTTAAGTGGTTCCTATGAAGTTCTATTGAACTCCATGCCCTAGAGATGTAAGGCAGTGCATGAAAATAATGGTGGCCACACAAAATATCGACAATTTGGTCATTTTTACTTATAGGTGTACTCACTTTTTTACATTAATAGCTATGTGTTGAGTTATTTAGAGGTGTCATCAAATTTACACTGTTATACAAGCTATACACTACTTTCCATTGTATCAAAGTGTCATATCTTCAGTGTTGTCCTATGAAAAAATATAATAAAATAATTACAAAAATGTGACGGGTGTATTCACTTTTGGCATATACTGTACATATGTATATTTATATACGCACACACAATGCCTTGAAAAATTATTTGTACCCAGTGAACGTTTCCACATTGTTCTACATTACATGCATAAACCTAAATTAATTTTATTGGAATTTTGTGATATAACAACACAACATAGCAAATATTTGTAAAGTGTAAAGGAAATGGTACATGGTTTTCTAAATATTTTAAAAATATAAATCTGAAAATGTTGACAAGTATTTGTATTCAGCCCCTCTGAGTCAATACTTTGCAGGACCACCTTTCGTTGCAATTACTGCAGAAAGTCTGATGGGGTATGTCTTTACCAGCTTTGCACATCCAGAGGCTGAGGTTTACATGTTTCAAGGCTACATGCCTCTTATGATTAAGAGGCATGTAGCCTAGAAATGTGTAAACCGCATTGGGGTATATTTTTACTACCCATCTCTTTGTATTTTCCATATGTGATGCTTTTTATACAATAAAAGCCTATTCTTTTTGAAGAGCTGGATTTTCTCTGTATTTTTTTCTGCATTGCTGAAACCTATTATCTGTTGCACTCAAGGGAACAGGTGAGCTGGACATTTATCCTTGAACATTGAGTTTCAGCTCTCTCCAAAGATTTTCTATTGGGTTCTGGTATGAATATTGGCTAGGCTGTGTGTTTTAGGTCATTCTCTTGCTGGAAGACCCAGCCATGACCCATCTTCAATGCTCTTAAGGCCACGTCTCACTAAGCAACATCGCTGCTGAGGCACGACTTTTGTGACGCAACAGCGATGTTGCTAGCGATGTTGCTGTGTGTGACATCCAGCAACAACCTGGCCCCTGCTGTGAGGTCGCTAGTTGTTGCTGAATGTCCTGGACCATTTTTTAGTTGCTGCTCTCCCGCTGTGAAGCACACATCGCTGTGTGTGACAGTGAGAGAGCAACAACTGAATGTGCAGGCAGCAGGGAGCTGGCTTCTGCGGACGCTGGTAACCAATGTAAATATCGGGTAACCAAGAAGCCCTTTCCTTGGTTACCCGATATTTACCTTCGTTACCAGCGTCCGCCGCTCTCACGCTGTCAGTGCCGGCTCCCTGCACACATAGCCAGACAACACATCGGGTAATTAACCCAATGCGTACTCTGGCTAGGAGTGCAGGGAGCCAGCGCTAAGCGGTGTGCGCTGGTAACCAAGGTAAATATCGGGTTGGTTACCCGATATTTACCTTAGTTACCAAGCACAGCATCGCTTCCACGCGTCGCTGCTGGCTGGGGGCTGGTCACTGGTTGCTGGTGAGATCTGCATGTTTGACAGCTCACCAGCAACCTGTGTAGCGACGCTCCAGCGATCCCTGCCAGGTCAGGTTGCTGGTGGGATTGCTGGAGCGTCGTTTTAGCGTGACGGTACCTTTACTGAGGTAAGGAAGTTGTTGGCCAAAATCTCCTGATACAGGACCCCATCCATCCTCCCTTCAATATGGTGGAGTCGTCCTGTCCCCTTTGCAGAAAAGCACCTCCAAAGTATAATGTTTCCACCCTAATACTTCATGGTTGGGATGGTATTCTTGAGGTTGTACATCGTCCTTCTTCTTCCTCCAAACATGGCGAGTGGAGTTGATACCAAAAATTTCTATTTTGGTCCCATCTGACCACATGTCTCCTCTGGATCATCCAGATGGTAATTGGCAAACTTCAAATGGGCCTGGACATATGCTGGTGTGAGCAGGGGGACCTTGCATGCCCTAAAGGATTTTAATCCTGGATGGCGAAGTGTGTTACCAACTGTAATCTTTAAGATTGTGGTCCCAGCTCTCTTCAGGCCATTGATCAGGTCCTCCCATGTTGTTCTGGGTTCTTCCTGACCGTTCTCAGAATCATTCTTAGCCCATGAGGCAAAATTTTGCATAGAGCCCCAAACTGAGTAAGATTGACGGTCAATTTGTGTTTCTTCCATTTTCTAATAATTGCGCCAACAGTTGTTGCCTTCTACCAAGCTGCTTGCCTATTGCCCATCCCAGCTTGTGCAGGTCTACAGTGTTGCCCCTGATGTAATTAGATAGCTCTTTCGTCTTGGACAAGTTGGAGTGTGATTGAGTGTGTGGACAGGTGTCTTTTATACAGGTATCGGCTTCAAACAGGTGCAATTAATATATATAATGATTGCAGAGTAGGAGAGCTTCTTAAAAGAAAAAAAATAACAGATTTACGAGAACCAGAATTCTTGCTGGTTGGTAGGTGATCAAATGCAAATCACATTTAACATCACAATTGTCAGGTTTAATTTTTTTTTAAATATTTTCAAAAACCATCATTAGACATATAGATAGGGAATTTAGATTGTGAGCCCCAATGGGGACAGTATTCCTGATGTATGTAAAGTGCTGCGGAATATATTAGTGCTATATAAAAATAAGATTTATTTATTTTTTTAATAATTTCCTTAACACTTCACAGATACTTGCTACTTTGTGTTGGCACAGTTTAAACCATACGTTTACATACACTATCTGAAAAGACACATGCATGTTTTTTTCACTATCAGACATGAAATCAAAACAAACCTTTCCTGTTTTAGGGCCATTAGGAACCAAAATTATTTATATTTGCCAAATGCGCCAGAATAATATGAGAGAATGTTTTAAAGAAATTGTATAACTTTCTGCAAAGTCAAAAGTTTATATACATTTCATTAGTATTTGGTACCACTGCCCTTAAACTGTATGATGTGGGTGAAATATTTTGGATATCCTTCCACAACAGTTTGTAGTAATTTGGGCCCATTCCTTCTGACCAAACTGGTGTAACCTGCCTTTTCAGCTTTGCCCATAAATTTTCAATAGGATTGAGAACAGGGATGGCCACTGCAAAAAAAATTGACTTTGTTATCCTTAAGCCACTTTGTAACCAGTTTGGCAGGATGCTGAATGAGGCACCTGCAGGTATCTGTACATTGCACCCAAGGATGAACCAGGCTTGTGCAAGTCCACAATTCTCTTCTTGAGATCTTGCCTGATTTCTTTTGACCTTCACATGATGCTACACAAAGAAGCAGTGTGTTTCAGGTGTGCATTAAAATATATCCACAGGGGTGTCTAATACACTCAGATATTGTCAATAAACCTATCAGAAGCTTCCAAAGACATGACCTCATCATATGGGCTGTCCCAGATTGTTTAAAGACATAGTACTCATAAGGGTGCTTTACACCGGCACCGTTAGTGACATCGCAGCGTGTGACACCAAGGAGCAACAATCAACGATCGCAAAAGCGTCAAAAATCGTTGATAGTTGACACGTCACTCCTTTTCATAATATCGTTGGTGGTGCATACCGCTGGTGGTTGGTCGTTCCTGCGGCATCACACATCGCTATGTGTAACACCGCAGGAACAACGAACATGTCCTTACCTGCGTCAACCGGCAATGAGGAAGGAAGGAGATGGGCAGCATGTTCCGGCCGCTCATCTCAGCCCCTCCTCTGCTATTGGGCAGCCGCTTAGTGACGCCGCAGTGACGTCGCTATGATGCCGAACGCACCTGCCCCTTGAAGGAGGGATTGTTCGATGGTCACAGCAACGTCGCTGAAAAGGTATGTGCGTGTGACGCTACCGTACTGATAATGTTCGCTACGGCAGCGATCACCAAATGTCGCACGAACAACGGGGGCGGGTGCTATCGCGCACGACATCGCTAGCTATCACTAGCGATGTTGCAGCGTGTAAAGCACCCTTTAGAGTATATAAACTTTTGACTTTGCCGAAAGTAATAAAAATTGCCTTAATACATTCTCTTTCTCTCTCTCTCGCTCTCTCACGGTCTCTCATTATTCTGTCATTTGGCAAATGTAAATAATTTTGGTTCCTAATTCACCTAAAACGTAAATGTTTATTTTGATTTCATGTCAGATAGTGAGAAAAACATGGATATGTGTCTTTTTACATAGTGTATATAAACGTCTGGTTTCAACTTTGTATCACATAAAATCCCAATAACATATTTCAGTTGTAGCTGTAACGTGAAATGTGAAGGGATTTACAGAATATCAATGCTTTTTCAAGGCACTGTGTGTATATCTATCAATATACAGTGTGATTTTCTCACTGAGCAGAGCCTTCGGTAAGGTAGGATTATACTTACATACTTCTATACATGCCAAACAGAGTCACATCAGGATTTCATTATGTGCCCAGTGCAATGAGGAACAAGAGTATTTAGAATCTGATAAACTAGGACCTGAACATGTCACGCTTATCTACAATATCTGATTTAAGTAATGTCAATTAGAAAAATGATAGCTCTTTATTGCACATTTCCCACCCAAAAAATTGAAACTATACACATATAGGGAAACATATGATAAGAGGCAACCAAAATATTTTACTAGTATTAGGCAATAAGGCGTTATTAAAAATAACAACAAAAGGAGCAGCTATAGAAAAACATTCTGCAAAACTAATGCTAATCCTAGACGTTGTTGAACAAGGGAATGACCTGAGCTTCAGGCTACATCGAACTTCAGAAGACTGGTATTTGTTCTATCAACTTCTTATTAGCATGCACAGTCATAAAGCACTCTCTGTCTGTAGACAAGTTATAGGGGAATCATAAGGATTTTGAGAGGGTGGAAAAGCTTTATAGTTCAATTTATAAATAAGATACTATATTTTTCGGATTATAAAACTGACTTTCATTCAAAAAATTTGGGAGGAAAATGAGGGTTGCGTCTTATAATCCGAATATAGCTTACAGGGATGGTGGGGAGGGGGTCACAGGAGGCAGGGGAGATGCTGCGGGCGCTGTGCTGCGGGCTGTGAGGCAGTGCTGCCATTCTGAAATGTCGTCAGTGCAGGCTTCAAATAATGGAGCCCGGAGTAGGCGCATGCGCAGATGTTGCTCTCGGCTGAAGATCTCATCTGCGCACGCACCGCCTGTGGCCCACTGATCTCCCTGCACCAGACTTAAGGAAAATGGTGCCTGGAGGTGGTGCACATATGATGTCCCAGGGATGTTGAGCCTCTACAGGGACACCACAGAGCTTATTTGATATGGCAACAGGTAAAGTCACTTTTTATGTTATATGTCGTGACGCCACTCACGGTTTGCAATCAGGGTTTTGGATGACCGCCGCTGCAGGTTTTATAAGCGTCTGGGGTGGTTGGGGGTCTGCAGCCAGGTGATGTAGCCTCCCGTGAGTGAGGCAGGCCCCAGGGGCTCGGGTGAGCAGAGAAATGGGTCCAGGAATAACACAAACTGAGTCCAAAAGTCTTTAACTGATTTTTACTCACTCAGATGTTCTGTGAGCTAACCCGAGCGTTGCTGTGATGAACCAGGTAGAACCAGGGGCTCCTTCGGGACAGTCTGAGGGTAACCAGTTAGCTCGCCTTCCTAGCACTTCTGTGTTCGGATAACCCCGACTTGAAGTACCATGGGGGTCTATCCAGGGAGTCGCAACTGCCTTTTCTCCCCTGTGTTTGGCCCGCTTGCCGGCAGCATGGACCAGATGAGATGGCTTCAAGCTCTGTCTCCTTATGGGTCCCTGCGTTGCTGCTGAGGCTCGGACTCTGTGTGGTTGGTGAGGTACTTGTAGTTCCCCTCACCGGCAGGTTTAGCAGATACATAACCTAAAAAAGCTTTCCTATGACCGGAAAGGTCCAAAAGCAATGAAACCTAAAAATGGTATAACCCCAATAACAAGATGGAGATGTGAAGAGGGGGTACAGAGAGAAAAAAGGACCACAAGATATATCGGAGTGGAATACAAAATTATTTTATTAGATACAAGGTGATACAGGGTGCACAGTGGTAGCAGGCAAAAATGGAAAAACCGGCACAGAAACCACCCCACAGCAAAAACCAGGACTGACCACAAGATAGCAGTAACACCTGCTGGTAGGCTATAATATAAATGAGAAAATCCTCAAAGAGCCCACTGGCCACCATAGAGGGAACGATAATAGGGAATACAATAAAGATATCTGTGAAGTCCCATAAAGGGATCCCTCAATGGCAAGCAACATGAAAAATCTAAGTAAAAACAAAAAAAGTGAGCCGGAGTATGAGATGGTATACATGGAACTTGTGAGGCCATGTTCACATTGGCAATGAGACAAAGAGAAACCAAGGAAAAAAATTGTGAAAACATACCCTGCTGTAACTAAATAAAAGCATAGTGCATATAAACATAGGGTACTTAGTAAACACTGTTTTTGATCAAAAAAAGCATAAAGCTATCCCACCAAACGTCAAGGTGTACCCAGTTGGGATAGTACCTACACTCTCTAATATTAAAACCTTACCATGGGTCTAAAATAGGCCTCAATGTGGCTAAGGGCTGAGAGCGACCGGGTCCCAACACTCCGGCTCACTTTTTTGTTTTTATGTAGTTTTTTTGTATTCAGTACAAACAGGGAGTGGCCCCCTTCTCAGCGAGCTGGACATTTCATTCTGTGAATCCCCCTGACTGTGTGTGTCCTGTTGGGACCCGGTCGCTCTCAGCCCTTAGCCACATTGAGGCCTATTTTAGACCCATGGTAAGGTTTTAATATTAGAGAGTGTAGGTACTATCCCAACTGGTTACACCTTGGCGTTGGTGGGATAGCTTTATGCTTTTTTTGATCAAAAACAGTGTTTACTAAGTACCCTATGTTTATATGCACTATGCTTTTATTTAGTTACAGCAGGGTATGTTTTCACAATTTTTTTCCTTGGTTTCTCTATGAAAAATCTAAGGTGTATTACCTTGTGTCATGTCTAGGCAGGCAAAATCGGGCAGTCCGGGCGTGGGGACGGGGCCTCGACGCGCGTTTCACCAGAAGGCTTCGTCAGGAGGTTTAGCAGATAGTTAAACTGGAGTCTGCTCTAGGGACCTGTCCCCATACATGCCTAGTCACCAGGAGCACCTCTTTACTCTGACTACCAGGTGACCATTCACCACCGCCAACTGTCACTACACCGCGCAGGGTCTGACTAGTGTGAGAACGTGTATCCCCTAGCGACTGCCGCTCTCCACTACCAGACTGGCTCGCTCCACTCTTTTCCTGACAACCTCTGCACTTTAGCTCTCAGCCTCTCCATTCCACCCCTTGATGAGATTTGAAAGCTAGCGCCCTCTGGAGACTACCCAAGGGTTCCCTCTAAAGGTGTGGGAGACCTGGTTGCTATGTGTCTGTGTGTACACACCTCATTCTGGCCCTTAGGATTACTTGGAAGTACTATCTCAGCATGTGTGCAGTACTCAGTAGTGCCTGACTGGGTCAGGGGCGCCACATTCCCCCTTGGTTATCGACAGCACGTCCTCGGGCTGCAAAGACAAGAAAACAATATACAAATTTTCCCACACAGGGGAGATATTTACATGTAAACATACCAGGTACCATACGACTACCACCACCCACTAGTCTTTAACCCAAGACCCAAATACGGAGTGATCACCAGTCCTTTTGGTGACCTGGTCTTTTCCTGGTGGCGTAGGGTAGGCCCCATAAACAGGCGTACCTGCTTCGTATTTAGAGTTTGTGGTTACAGCCTGTTCATAACCTATGGGCCATATAAAGTGCACATAACCTGGTGCTAAATATTTAAAGAGTTCACGCAAAAGTCCATGCGGGCACATTCTTCTTAAACGTTACTGTAAAGGCCAGTTTACACACACAGATAAATCTTTGGCAGATCTGTGGTTGCAGTGAAATTGTGGACAATCAGTGCCAGGTTTGTGGCTGTGTACAAATGGAACAATATGTCCATGATTTCACTGCAACCACAGATCTGCCAAAGATTTATCTGTGTGTGTAAAGTGGCCTTAACTTTTATAAAAACATTTTTAAACTAAACTTTTTCTTTTGACTAAACAATTTAAATGGAATTTTGCCTTCAAGGTCAGTGCTCGATACCTTGGTGCACTGACCCCTTGGAGGTCGGATCATGGGCGTCCCCTGGCAGTGGTGACAATGGGGACCTGGTTGAAGCGGTGGAGGTAGAACCTGGGCTCACTGAGGTTCCCCTTGGACATGGCACATCCAAGGTGAACAAGCCTCTTTCCCCTTTATGTCGTGTAAATTCCACCAAGTCCCCTATGTACAGATCACGGCCAGGGTGACCCCGCCGCAGATGGGATTGTACGTCCCGCCGGGACACAAAAATCCCCTCTTTTACCCCTGCCTCTACAATGAAACCCCACCCTTTATGGCGATTGAACTCCTCCACTACTCCCAGGTGGAGTGGACCTCGAGCCTGGAACCTGGCCAGCCGCAGGGACTGCTTTTCTTGCAGGTCCAGGGCCTCCAAGTGTTCACTCTCTGGGATGGGCTTCACAAAGGGGCATGGGCGATCGGCTCTCACCCATCGTCGCTCTCTGTGGGCTGGTGTCCGCAGCGACATCACCTGGTCATCAGCGGGCCACCAGGTGAGTGAAGCGCTCTGCATTTCTACCTCCCTGCTGTGGTTTGTTGTATCCTGGTCAGGTCGGGTAGGCTCAAGGACCTGTTCTCCCTCCCTGGCGGAGGGTGCTGCGACCTCTTCCGGTTGGTGGGGGGAAAGCAGCGCAGCCTTGATATAGTCTCCCTCTCTTTCAGAGGGTGCTGCGACCTCCTCCAGTCAGGCAAGTGGCAGCTCTGGGGTCAAGCCTTCAGCAACCGGGCAGGACGGTGACTGGACTTCAGGTTCCCTCTTCAGCGGAGAGGGTGCTGCGACCGCTTCAGGTCTGGTAAGCGGTACCGGGTCTTTAACAACCAGGTGAGCTGAGGGAAGGTCACCTGGACCCCTCTCCAGCGGAGAGGGTGCTGCGACCGCTTCAGGTCGGGGCAGCGTGGGCGTCGCACTTGCTTCTGATGGTAGCACCGGCGGGATCAGCATACCAGGTAATGAAGGAGTAGCTTTGGACTCACCCGGAGTTGGGCCGGAGACATCCAGTAGAGGCATCTCTGTCGCTGACAGTGGTTTGGTCTGAGCATAGGCGGCGCCTCCAGGCGGGCCCCGCTGCACGGACAGCTGCAGATTTCGGATCGCCATCAACATTCTGTCTCTAGGCGGCTACTTTCCGTTTCCGCTGCTCCTCCATTCTGTCAGCGATTCTATTAACCTCCGCTTCCGGCTCCTCTGCCGTCATGGGCCTTGACCAGCCCTGCTCCTTCTGATCCCCCTCTGCTGATGTCATCTTGCTCCTTCCCTCGCTCATCAGCTTCTGGCCTTAGTTTCTTTTCTCCTCCCACAGGGCTGGAGTGTCTCGCAGGGTCAGAGCGCTCTTGGGAGTCTGGGACGGACACTCCTCTCTGTGGGCGGTTGCTTCTTCTGTGCGCGCTGCAGCCTTTTGATGACACACTTTCAACGGTGGCAAAGAAAATGGCGGCGGTTCAAATTTTTCGATTGGACCGCCGAGGCACACTGTCACCCGTCTGAACGGGTCTAGTCCTGGATCCTGTTCGTGACGCTAAAAAAAGGTCTTCTCTGATACGGCAACAGGTAAAGTCAATTTTTATGTTATATGTCATGACGCCACTCATGGTTTGCAGTCAGGGATGTGGATGACCGCCGCTGCAGGTTTTACGAGCGTCTGGGGTGGATGGGGGTCTGCAGCCAGGTGATATAGCCTCCCGTGAGTGAGGCAGGCTCGGGTGAGCAGGGAAGTGGGTCCAGGAATAAAACAGACCAAGTCCAAAAGTCTTTAACTGATTTTCACTCACTCAGATGTTCTGTGAGCTAACCAGAGTGTTGCTGTGATGGACCAGGAGCTCCTTCGGGCCAGTCTGAGGGTAACCAGTCAGCTCGCCTTCCTAGCACTTCTGTGTTCGGATAACCCCCTGACTTGTAGTACCATGGGGGTCTATCCAGGGAGTTGCAACTGCCTTTTCTCCTCTGTGTTTGGCCCGTTTGCCAGCAGCGTGGACCAGGTGAGATGGCTTCAAGCTCTGTCTCCTTATGGGTCCCTGCGTTGCTGCTGAGGCTCGGACTCTGTGTGGTTGGTGAGGTACTTGTAGTTCCCCTGACCGGCAGGTTTAGCAGATAGTTAAACTGAGGTCTGCCCTAGGGACCTGTCCCCCTACGTGCCTAGTCACCAGTAACACCTCTTTACTCTGACTACCAGGTGACCATTCTCCCCCGCCAACTGTCACTATACCGCGCAGGGTCTGACTAGTGTGAGCACGCGTATTCCCTAGCGACCGCCGCTCACCATTACCAGACTGGCTCGCTCCACTCTTTTCTGACAACCTCTGCACTTTAGCTCTCAGCCTCTCAGCTCCACCCCTTGATGGGATTTGAAAGCTAGCCCCCTCTGGAAAATACCCAAGGGTCCCCTCTAAAGGTGTGGGAGACCTGGTTGCTATGTGTCTGTGCAGTACTTAGTGGTGCCTGACCAAGTCAGGTGCGCCACACGCACACTGATGAGATCTCGGCTTGTCATTGAGCAGAGAGCTCCATCTGTGCATGCGTTAACTCCGGGTGCCATTTCTTTGAAGCCCACACCGCCAACAGTTTCTGGATGCTCCTTCTGCCTCACAGTGCCCACAGCGAGCATCTGGGACACCTGGTGCATCGCCCTACTCCACCACGGCCCCTGTGAACCCACTCCACCACTGCTGCCGCCCAACTCTGGTAAGACATCACCGGATTTTAAGAAGAACCCCATATTTTGTTTTTCTAAATTTAAGGTACATCTTATATTCCGGAGTGTTTTAAAAAATGAAAAGTACGGTACTATTCAGTTCTTCATAGTTGGGCTACTTTTTATCCATTGTGTAATTTAGGGTGTAGAGCAAAGGTGCACAACCTCTTTTGGTCCAAGGGCTACATTACCATTCTGAACCAATATGAAGGGATGATTTTTTTTTTTTTTTTTAAAGGGAATCTGTCAGCAGGTTTTTGCTACTTCATTTGAGAGCAGCATGATATAGGCAGAGATTCTGAATCTAATGATGTATCACTTAGATTAGTGGCTGCAGCCATTCTGACATATTTTTCACTATTTTTAGCATGTAGCAGAGCTGTGGGAGCTGCCCCCACCTACACCAGGCTTTCAGTGCACATTTGCCTAAACATATGCTGCTAATCAAAGAAGGTGGCAAAGACATATTACAGCCACTAAAGATAAAGCTAAGAGGCTTAAACTAACATTGCAGGTAAACAAAAACAGACTTTGAGACAAGAGATGGCTAGCTGTAACCTTCATTTTAACTCTTATAGCATGCTGAACTAAAGGTACCGTCACACTAAGCAACATCGCTAGCAACATCGCTGCTGAGGCACAACTTGCTAGCGATGTTACTGTGTGTGACATCCAGCAACAACCTGGCCCCTGCTGTGAGGTCGTTGGTTGTTGCTGAATGTCCTGGACCATTTTTTAGTTGTTGCTCTCCCACTGTGAAGCACACATCGCTGTGTGTGACGGCGACAGAGCAACACCTAAATGTGCAGTGAGCAGGGAGCCGGCTTCTGCGGAAGCTGGTAACCAATGTAAATATCGGGTAACCAAGAAGCCCTTTCCTTGGTTACTCGATATTTACCTTAGTTACCAGCGTCCGCCGCTCTCAGCTGTCAGTGCCGGCTCCCTGCTCCCTGCACACGTAGCTGGAGTACACATCGGGTAATTAACCCGATGTGTACTGTGGCTAGGAGTGCAGGGAACAGGGAGTGTGAGAGCGGCAGACACTGGTAACGAAGGTAAATATCGCGTAACCAAGGGAAGGGCTTCTTGGTTACCCGATGTTTACCTTCGTTACCAGCGTCCGCAGAAGCCGGCTCCCTGCACACGTAGCAGAGTACACATCGGGTACTTAACCCGATGTGTACTGTGGCTAGGTGTGCAGGGAGCCAGCGCTAAGCGGTGTGCGCTGGTAACCAAGGTAAATATCGGGTTGGTTACCCGATATTTACCTTAGTTACCAAGCGCAGCATGCTTCCACGTGTAGCGACGCTCTAGCGATCCCTGCCAGGTCAGGTTGCTGGTGGGATCGCTGGAGCGTCGCTTAGTGTGACATCTCACCAGCGACCTCCTAGCAACTTACCAGCGATCCCTATCAGGTTGTATCGTTGTTGGGATCGCTGGTAATTTGTTTAGTGTGACTGGGCCTTTAGATTACGTTGCAAAAACAACCTGACCGTCTCTTTAAAAATGATACATCACCAAACCACATCAGTATATAAATACTCAGTTTCTGTTCCCAAAAAATCAATGTGAACACATGCTAATTTTAACTGAGTTTAAGAGAGCAGAAACTTAATAAATCCCCCTCATAAAATACTAAAGACTTAGAGATTGGAGTCTTTTCCGTCCCTTTTGTCTCCACGTAGGAAAGATGCCAAGATGAGGTTTCATGCCCAGAGCTGGTCTCTGCAGATTTCTCTCTTCTGTGCCTTCAGCAGCACTTCCCAGCACGATTCCCTTAAAAATAAAAGTATTGTTATACTGCCCCATAAAAATCTCACATGCTGCACCCTCAAATAAATTGCCCCTTACTGTATTTCCTGTGCAAAATATCGGTTTCAATAATATTCCCCCACACTTCCCATCTCCATAATATTGTCCCCCCAACACTGCCCCTTTCCTCAATATCTAACTCCACACAGTCCCTCTCCATGTCATCCACCCCAAACTGCCCCTCTCTATATTTCCCCCACACTGTGATACTGCATAATAGTTCTTCCCTCCACAAAGCCCCTCTCCATACTGTGCCTCCACACTGAGCCATTCCATACCACCCCCCACAGACTCCCCCACTCCAAAATATTTCCTCAAACTGCCCCTCGCTATAATTGTGCCCCAATTCACAGTATCTCCCCATAATGTGCACACCTTGCCATATATTTTATTTGCAGCTTCTCCATGGAGATCTTATCGGGGCTGACATATCGGCTGCCTCTGTGACGGCGGCAGCAGCATGACGACGTCAACAGTGTGATGACCTCATCACGCGCTGTTACACGTTGGTGCAGGGGTTTACAGTCTGTCTTCTGCTCTGCGCCAGTCGCTGGACTCAGTTTTTGAAATTTTTTTGCTTCGAAGACACGCAAATACATTTGAACATTGGAAGAAATGAGTAGCATCTGACAGAAAGGTCTGCAGGCAGCAGCAAACCCTTTGGTAGGCCTGGTGTAGTCAAACTGACACCTTCACTAGGTTATACGTGTAGCATAATGGTAGTATGGAACTAAATATTTTGTTTTCCTCTAAAATTAAAAAACATTTTCTTGATTTTTCCACTAATAGTCTTCTTTTGCTGGGAGTAAACTCCAAGATGTAGGCCAGAGTAAAAAGGAAAGTAATGAGATTTAGCTTAAAGAGCAGGTGGGAACATACCAAGCGTAGCTGAAATAAGTGTATCTAGGTGCTCCTATCAAACAAGAGTGGTGCACCTTGAGTGTTTCCAAGTTAATAGTAGTGTAGGAGTCTGTATGTTCTCTGGAATGTCTATGGAAATCATTTAACCAAACTGATATGTATGTTTAGTCTCCTTTCATGTAGGTCTCAAGGAGCTAATCCACAAACTGATTCCAACATGCTCATTAGGGTCATAAGGCCATAGGCTACTGAAAAATTAGATGCTGGTTATCGACTGCAGACCTCAGTACAGATTCCATGCATTCTACAGTGGAATTTTATGCTATGTTTAGAAAGGCTAGGAGAAAAATTTACAATGTCCCTGGTACTAACATTTATTTGTGTAGCAAACATCTGCTATAGTATCTATCAATATATCTGCACATTAATGTAGTCTTTTGACTAAATTTCTGTTCACTTGTCAAGTTTTGATAACTGTATTGTTTAATGTAGTGGTCCACTAGTGAGGAACAACAGGAGGTGGTTTTCAAAGAAAGTGATCATTTCTGCACAATGCGTTCTACATCTGCAGCAATATTTAGCTAAGCAACATAATCGACTCATCTGTAGGTCTAATATTACAGTGGATTTAAAAGGGAATCGGTCAGCAGTTTTTTTTTTTTACAATAATCTGAAGACAGCATGCTTGCTGTAGGGGTTAAAACACAGATTTTAGTGATGCCTCTCTTATCAAGGTACTTGCTGATATTCACCTGCAATGTTTGTTTTAGCTTCAGGAGATTATCATTGCCAGACTAGGTTTGCTAGTCTGGCACACACCTTGCTGTGATTAGCAGCTCAGTCTGCAGACATTTTACATAGAGCCTCATGTGGGCAGGGGCAGCTTTCTCTGCTCTGCTGCATGGTTAAATCTAACACCTCTGATTGTGTCAGAACCGCTACACCCCGTAAATTAAGTGATACCATCGTTGTATGACAGATTCCATTTAAAAGAGACAAAAAGAAACAAGGGACCGTGGAGAGATACTTTTAATTTTAACATTTACTTCAATTGCAGATGGGGAAGAAGGCACAAACTAGGTCTGGTTAGTGAGGCCCATGCATTATCTGTCTGTAGGATGAGAGCCCAGTATAAATAGCTTGATAGGCCCTGGTGTAATAGATCCCATTAACTTATAAGGGGTCCAAAAGTATTTAATTTAAAAAAACAAAAAAAAAAACCCACAATGGAGAAGTTTTGAAACTGTTTTCTAGAGAACTCAGAATATCAACTATACGACTCAGTTAAGCTTTGTGAGTGCAAACCATCTGATAACTTGTTCATTCACATTAAATAACCCTAAAAAACCCCAAAACATTTACATATAAAAATGTTGCACATAAAAAAAAAGATTTAAAAACTTGTTAAAGTTTTGCTGCACCTGCTCTGACCATAACACTCATCAATGTGGGATCAGAAATGAGGAAACGCTTTAGATAATTAATCAACCTTTATCGTCCTGTGATCTTTTTTAACATGTAATGAAAAGCAGCTCTTATTTTCCTATTACGTTCTCATGCACCTGTTGTATTATAAAATGCATATTCCTAATTGTCACCATGTCAATTGATTTTCTAGATATGTACATGACCAATAATATTTTGCACATGTTAAATTCTTTCAACCATGCAAGGGAGAGAAGGTTTGAGGATTAAATGAATATTAACCTCTCAGAATGAAATGAGAAATGTTGTTCACCATAGAAACAACAAGAATTTAAATGGTCTTTGATGTGCGATTAAGGGTTTTATATAGAAATTCCAGCCATGTTTTCTGGGCAAACAAAGTAGTTGAGTACCTGGTAAAAAAACAAAACAAAAAAACAACAAATTATTCAATGCAAAGCAGGTGCATTACAGGAATGTGTTGCACCCCAGGGCTATGGGGTACTCGGTCCCGGGCCTGGTTTCACTGGGAAGTGTCACGGGTGTAATGGCCGGTGCCCGGTTCCGTGACCCTGGGGGTAGAGGTGGGTGCTCGCTTTTAAAAGGGGGTAGTTACAGGGATTATAATAACGTTTTTGTCGTGACGCCGTTTGCGGGTTGCGGCTATATGGATGGAGCCGCAGCTGCACAGTCGCTCACTGCTGGGGCTGATATTAATGGCAGCCTGGATATTGTGGCCCTCCGCAAGTAGGGCCAGGCACCAGGGGATAGATGATGGTGGTTGTAGTTGCCGGAGCGCGGGACGGCGTCGCCGGTAAATAATGGAAACTAGGAAAGAGCTCCGGTTCAGGTGTTTTACTCACTGGTTAGGAGATTGCCCGAGAGCGTACCGGTTCAATGCTGGTAAGTCTCTGGTTATCCGGTGCAAGATCCAGGTGGTTACCGGTGTCCGTGTAAATGTCCTGTTTGTCCAGCAATCAGCTGAAGGAACCTAAGCTGAGCTCCAGCTCACAAGCCCCAGGCTTCACAACGGAAAGAAAAGCTGCGTGTCGTTCCACCAGCACTGGTGCTCTCCTGCTTGCCATTCGGGTCTCATGGGACGTCCCTCCAGAAAACTCTATGTCATGGCTACCTCCTCTTATACCTCATGCGGTACCCACCCCCCCAGTGGTTGTCCTGGTGACTGGGAAGTCCAATACTACTGGATGGCTAACTCTCCCTGTCCACCCCAGTCCACCCCCCCCCTGTGGGGAAGGCACCTAACTGCACGTCAAATGTGTCTGGTGTGAGCACCGGCAAACCATCTGTCACTTACCCCAGATAGATAATGATCCTTAAATCAGTTGCAGTAACCTGTGGCGACCAAAGCCTCAGGGGCACCACATACGCATTTATAAGAGCATAGTAAAAACATGGAATTTATTAAAATTGATTACTTATTTTTTTTTAACAAAAAATGTGACTGATCTGAGGTCTTATTCAGGTCAGTGAGCCGTAGAACCATGTGCGGGTGCCTGAGTGTCGGACTCCACAAATCTGATGCACGTTTATTCAAAAAACACATTAGAAATTAAAATATTTAATCTTCTAGATTAATAGTGAGGGGATAGTTAGAATAAAGACACATACACAGTAACAAAAACAAGACATAACATGCTGTCAAAAAGTTGTTTGTTTTTCTTTAATTGCTTTCTGACAATTTACAATAGCATTTAATAAATATCTGGGGTTTCTTCGAATACATCATGCTGTATACATCTGTCATGTTTTGCGCAAAACAAAATTTCTTACAATATATATTTCTTCCAGGAAAAAAACAAACTGTGAAACACAAGAAACTTTGCACTCTGAAGAGATGCCATTTCATTGGGGTGTTAGAACATTTAGTGACTGAAAAATTGTCAAATGGCATCTTAAGAAGGGTCCAATGAGCATAATATCACAATATTTATGATGGAAACACAAAGCCCTAAAAATAAAATCTTTGTGACACTGTTCGTTAAGCTGCTACCAAATATATTTGCCAAGTGACTTTGTGCTTTATTGACAAAGGATTTTTTTGTATTTTCTAATTGTAATTTATTTTGTATCAGATCAATTTAAAAAAAAACCAAAACAGCAGGGTTTCATACATTTATCTAGGATGAGTTATGGTACGTTTTCACGATCAGGATAAGTAGTGTTTTAGATGCAGCGTATTATCGCTGTGTCCAAAACGCTGCGTTCTACACTACAATCACAGTGGATTATAGTAATCCCATGCCCACTGTGCTTCTTTTTAATGCTGCGTAAACTGACCTGCGGTGCGGGTTTCCTATCCACAGTATGTCAATTTCTCGTGTGAAGATGCTTTAAGTCTCCTGGACGTAAGAACATAGCTAAAACACGCTGCATCCAGAACGCCACATTAACCTTATGGCGGGCATGTACCTTTATATGCGAGAAATTAATGGATTTGTTGACAAGGACGTGCCCATTTCTGGCACCACTGATACCCAATCACACAGCGTACAAATGAGTTTAGCTAGAGAATTGGGTAGGGCTGTCTATTAGAACTTTGCACCCAGGTCAAAGTGCTGTCTAAAGGCTACTTTACACGCTGCGATATCGGTCCTGATATCGCTAGCGTGGGTACCCGCCCCCATCTGTTGTGCGACACGGGCAAATCACTGCCCGTGCCGCACAACATCGCGCAGACGCGTCACACATACTTACCTGCCCGGCGACGTCGCTGTGACCAGCGAACCGCCTCCTTTCTAAGGGGGCGGTCCGTGCGGCGTCACAGCGACGTCACTGAGCGGCCGCCCAATAGAAGCGGAGGGGCGGAGATGAGTGGCTGGAACATCCCGCCCACCTCCTTCCTTCCTCATAGCGGCCGGGAGGCAGGTAAGGAGAGGTTCCTCGTTCCTGCGGCGTCACACATAGCGATGTGTGCTGCCGCAGGAGCGACGAACTACATCGTTACTGCTGCAGTAACGATAATCGAGAATGGACCCCCATGTCACCGATGAGCGATTTTGCACGTTTTTGCAATGATGCAAAATCGCTCATCGGTGTGTCACGCAGCAACATCGCTAATGCGGCCGGATGTGCGTCACAAATTCCGTGACCCCAACGACTCCACATTAGCTATGACGCAGCGCGTAAAGCCCCCTTAAGAAGCACCATTTTATGGATTAAAGCACTCCTATAAAAAAAAATCTGCTTAAACTACACAGCGATTGGAAAAACAGCTTGGTTCAGTCTTCTCTCAATATGATGTGATGCTCACAAGCAATCTCTGGTTTGAGTTGAGCTACTGAGATGTGCCAAACAACCTGTTTTCTTTTCAAGACCTTACCTGACTGCAGCCTCACAAGGTTAGTCAGATAAGCTGGTCTTTAAAGGCAGGTTGATAATATTTAGGTCATCAGATTAACGCCAAATTAGCATTGTGGGATAGCATTCATACTGACCAGTTTAGACAGCGCAACTGCACTTATATTTGCACAGAACGATCGCTGATGCGATTGTTCTGTACACTTGACGAATAACGATTTTTAAGAAGCTTAAAAATGATCTCATGCAACGAATGAGTGCTTGATTGTTTGTCGATTGATTGGCAGACTGTTTAGATTGACCAACTGGGGGGTACGTACGTTTTCATAATCAGGATTAACAGCGTTTTGAACGCAGTGTGTTTTTGCCGAGTCTTAAACTCTGCATTGTACAGTAGAAGCACAGTGGATGGATTTATTGAAACCCCATGCCCACTGTCCTTTTAGAAGTTCAGTAAACTGACCTGCCGTGTGGCTTTCCGAGCCACAGAATGTCAATTTATTTTTGAGGAGACGCGAGTGTTCTGAGAAAGAGAACACAGCGAAAATACGCTTTTTCAGTAAAAGTCTTCCGAAAAGAAAACATGCTGTGTCCAGAACATCCCCCATCCAGATCGTGGGGGGACGTACCCCAATCGGAAAGGGGCGCACCAAGGAATACTAGTTCCCAATTTGTCAGTGTAAATGCAACCTAAGGTAGACAAGGAAAAATAGCATGTTGCAATCAATCTGCTGTATTAATGAGATTTTTGGGAAAAAATATATTTATGTGAATAAAGTCTATTTCTTACAATAAAGAGGGAAATGACCATGACTGCATTGGTTTATACAAACGTTTTTCATAAACTGTGGAAACACTATAGTGAAATAAATAGACAAGGCTGTGGTATTACGAGCTCAACTTGTACTTAAAGAATATTGAGGCTGCGCTCACTTCTGCATGACATCAAAATCACTGACAGAGGACAGGTGCACGACACCGGCTTTTACTTATGTGACACAGAGGATATTCGCAGAAGGGACATCAGCGGCCCTGCTCACCTCATGATGGGAAAGTGAGCAGAAATGGAATAGCCCTTTAAAGCTAGTAACCCAGCATTAAAGAACATCATCTCTACAGTCCCATTAAAAAATAGCAGTAGATTTTAAAGACATTTTAAATGTCATTTTTTTATTTGATTTTTTTAAAAAAGTGTTGGAATTTAAATTACTATAAAAAGGTCATCCATGCGGTGTCAAATGAAGCTGTGAAATATTAAGAAGAAATAAGGTGCAGAAACAAAAAAGTGCTCAACGACAAAGCAATTGTTCAAAATAGTTCTGGCTTAATAAGGCGCCTGCACTACCGCAGACACCACAAGTCTTTCCCATGTACCTTAGGACCCAAAATATGTACACAATGGGGAGGGAAGGAAAGAAAGGCAGGAAGGAAAAACGAAAGGCAGGAAGGAAAAACGAAAGGCAGGAAGGAAAAACGAAAGGCAGGAAGGAAAAACGAAAAGCAGGAAGGAAAAACGAAAAGCAGGAAGGAAAAACGAAAGGCAGGAAGGAAAAACGAAAGGCAGGAAGGAAAAACGAAAGGCAGGAAGGAAAAACGAAAGGCAGGAAGGAAAGGTTATTTTAGCTTTATTTTAATGGCATGTGCAATTCATCTAATAATGCAACAGTAATGAGACTGAAGCTGTCAGTATCGCATGGCCAATAACAGTCCAACAGGTTACAAGAGGGTATATTTTACCCTTGATGACCTCTTTGGCCATTTGAAGTTATGTGACATGATTAAATCATAAATTCCATATATGCCCTTCTACCTATCACACCTAAACCAAAAATGATCGATTTGCTGCTTTTTAATTCGTTATTAAACTTATTGTTGCTAGTTGACATGACGTAAATGCCATATAGAAAAAAAACAAAACATATCCACTTTCGGCACATTTTTCCCTAAACACATTTAATATGTTCTGGCTATACACAAGTGCAGAGAGTACAACCAGTACCCAATAAGTTAAACTGGACATTCAATCTTAAGCATTGGTGATATCTTCAATTCATTCTTGGTATAAGATTACTTTTGCTGCTGAGTGTGTTTCATAATAATACAAAAAGTTACCATTAAACATGCAGTCTGCGTCACAGAAGGGAAAGAATGGAAATGGTGCTAAAGATGTATATACAAATGATAAAATGGTGAGTTAGGCCCCAGATTTCTTTCTTGAGTAAAAATGCAATCGAGGTACAGCACAAACACAGAACAGCAGCAAAAAATAGACAGATCTCACTGGAGACTTCTAGAAACACGTGACATGTCTTCAATTAGCCAGTCATTAAAGGAAACCTAAGACATGGGCGTCCATCCTCACCCTAGAGCAATGACTAATACAATAGACATTACTTCACAAACTTTCTTTATACCGGCAATTCATGAATAACAATATCTAAGTTTCTCTTCTGCAAATTCATTACCTAAAAGGGAGACAATTAAACACATGATAAAGCATATACAATATAATACAAAATATATATTTTGTAACACAAAGTGAAAATAGTAACAGTACCTATTTAAACTATTTTTCTTGGTGAAGGGCTTCAATAAAAGCTTCAAGTTTTTCCTGGATTTCTCGTACTTTCTCTGTAGAGATAAAAAAACAAAACAAAACAAAAAACAAACATTAAAAGGAATTCCCAAATATCCTAGTATATATGGTATCCAGCATAGAAAAGTTATCTCATTCATAATGGAGGTCTCAGAGGACAGGGACGATTAGAACCGTTTTCAGACAAAGACATTTCATCGCACTTAATGCAAAGTATTGGATAGTTCTGTACAAGAAAGACTTTTTGAAGTGGATTTTTCAATGCATTTAAGGTCCTTGGGGCTTAAACAAGTGTAAAGCACAAGGGTTACGTTACCCTAAAATCACGTATCTGAACAGCACCTGCTCTCTACATTACCGAAGGGCCGACGACCAACAATTACTAATCGTTGACTTCTCTTTTAACATAATATCCTTATTCTCCACAGCAGCAGTGAACTTCATACCAGGCAATCTAAACATAGGATACCCTTAAAGGGAACCTGTCACCAGGTTTTTCCCCTATAAGCTGTGGCCACCACTATTGAGCTCTTATATACAGCATTCTAGAATACTGTAGAACATAAAAAAGACCTTAATTATACTCACCTGTGGTCAGGTCCGATAGGCGTCACTACCCTCGGTGATGCGCCTCGTCCATCTTGTGCGATCGCTGCCCTTCTTCCGCACTCCACATGGATAACACGTCCTACGTCATCCACACAGAGGCTGCCATTGCGCTCCTGCACACTTTGATCTTCCCTGGTGAGGGCAGATAATAGTGATGTAGTGCACATGCGGGGGCGGTCTGTGACTTTTCCTTGCGCCTGCATGTTACAGTACTTTGCTCTGTCCTCAGCAGGGCAGATCAAAGTGCGTAATGGCAGCCTCTGTGTGAATGATGTAGGACGCGTCATGCACATGGTGCTGGGAAGGAGGACAGGGACTGCACAAGATGGAGTTAGGGTCAGACCAAGAGAAGCGATGCCCATTGGACCCGACCGCCCCTAGTTGAGCATTATAAAAGGTGTTTTTTACATTCTACAGAGCGGCCTAGCATTCTAGAAAGCTGTATATTATATAAGAGCTCACTGGTGGTGGCTGCTGTTTATATGGGACAAATCTGGTGACAGGTTGAGACTCAAATGGTATAAATAACCCAATATAAGAACTTTTCTATTCAAAGAAAAAAGAACCCCAAGAATTACTAGTAATAGAAATCACCGCGGTACAACCAAGTGTGTTTTATTAGAAGTACAGGTATAACATGAAAATATTACAACTGAAATAAACAAGGATTATAGCTAAAAACCCATCAGATTAATTAGAAATATAAAATGTTTAAGTACACTTGTCTAATAGATTTTCCAGCTTCTCTTAGGGAAAATATAAATAGGCTCTTGGATTATCTCTTACAAGTCAAACATGGCATTTCACAGTTAAAAATTTCATGAATAGAATTAAAGGGATTGTCCACTACTATACATTTACCACCATAGCATATTGCAGCCTCTCCAGCGGGTGTCACAGTGGTCATAAGACTTCTGCTCTGAAGGAACAGAGAAGGCTGCAGTGGAGGAGCGGTCAATGACTGGCTGTAATGGTCATGTCATGCTAGGAAACACGGCGGTGACATCAGATGAGCGCTGCTGGTCTGGGAGGTATGTATTTATTTTTTTAATGTTAAGATGCTGTACAGTACTGAACAACCCCTTTAAATTGTTTTTTTTTTGTATCAAAATATTGATGATTTATCCGATCAATGGGTTAGGGTCTGTGTGCTTCCCAACATTGCTTTATTATCATATTTGCTTCCTGTAAAAGTAAGAATAGTAACCAGGACATCTTATCTATCTTTGAATGTTTTGGGTAGAACGACGGCACTATTACAAGTGTCATACCGTCATACAATGACTAGGTAAGAGGATAGTAGTAGTGGGGGCATCAGTTTCCTGGTGGCAGTCTAGAGATTATTAGTATAACATAGGAATAACTACATCACACAATAGTCGTTTCACGCACTGAATCAACGGATGTTCACACGTACATTAGACAGGCATTGCGTGAAGTATTGTGATTAAACAAGAAAAATACTATACAACTTTCTACATTAACGGCAAAAATGAACGTTAATTACCTATTGCCTAACAGGCCTGTAACTTAACACACGAATAAAAATAAGCAGCCAAGGTCCTTACAAAACTATTTATTACTACTGTTATTTAGACAGGCCAAACAGAACAGATAAAAGTATAAAATAGAGGATGTAAATGAAGGAACAATGACAACGCAGACTATTGAGCAAATGTCCTACATGGAAATAAACTCCAGGTCTTATTGCTAAAAAGGGATGGATACCACCCACAAAACAGCAAACAGCAGCTGGCTGGTACAGGACGCTTCCTGCGCTTGTCTTCTACTGGCGGCATGATGAATAGGAAGAGTTCAGAAGCCCACGCATGAAACAGAGCTGGGAGGGTGTGAGCCAGCGCCACCCCACCTTAGTCATCCCGTAGAGAAGCTCTAGAAGGGAATGCTGGAAATAGTGACAGGTAATGAACTGTGGCACTGAGCTCATCTGTAGAGCCCCGAGGAGCCACTCTGCCTCCAAAATATAGACCGAAACAGGGCGGATAAAAATGGCTGAATCAAAGTGGAGAATTGGCAGACCTCTAATTTATCTCCCATAATGCAGCAGAACAGCTAATTTCCAGCATCAAATTTATGAGCGTTACCTTGGGTCAAGATGACTCTTCCACAATTGCAAATGATCAGAACAAAATCCATTCAGATACACAATAAAATGTTAGTCTCCGAAGCCTACAGAACTAGGATTGGAGCTCTCTGGAGTAATTCAGATGTAGCTGGTATGCCTGGCTGTCTATGTCGACACCGCCACTGATGGAAATGACAGCTGCTTTTCAAGAGGCCGTCCATTTACACGTGATCTATCCCCGCCAGATTCTACAACCAATCTACATATCACAAATAAGGTCACATCCATGGTTCAACTTTAGTGCAACATCATCACAGCATGAATGCATACAAAAACATTATGCTCAGGTTTTTACTATGGAATAGAAGCATAATGTAGAGATAGAGAGCATGATTACAGCCATGTATCACTTACTAAACTACATAGTTTAGATTTAATAGTATACCGATTTTGTCTGATGTAGGTGTAACAGTGGTAAGACAACAGGGCTGTATATAACCCTGTCAAAACCCCTGACTGACAGCTTCCTGTGTACAGTGTGAATTGTGAGCAAGCTGCTAATCAGCGTTGGAGGTGGGGTTACACAGATTAGCCGGACTGCTCTGCACATGAGATGTAGTTAAGCAGTGATAATCTCCAGGTGATAAACTCATTGTATTGAAAATAGAGCACACAGCCTAGTAAAGGTACCGTCACACTAAGCAACTTACCAGCGATCCCAACAACGATAGGGATCGCTGGTAAGTTGCTAGGAGGTTGCTGGTGAGCTGTCACACTGCGACGCTCCAGCGATCCCACCAGCAACCTGACCTGGCAGGGATCGCTGGAGCGTGGCTACACGAGTTGCTGGTGAGCTCACCAGCAACCAGTGACCAGCCCCCAGCGCCGCGTGGAAGATGCTGCGCTTGGTAACTAAGGTAAATATCGGTAACCAACCCGATATTTACCTTGGTTACCACCGCACGCAGCTACACGTGCAGAGAGCAGGGAGCAGCGCACACTGAGCGCTGGCTCCCTGCTCTCCTAGTTACAGCACACATCGGGTTAATTACCCGATGTGTGCTGCAGCTACATGTGCACAGAGCAGGGAGCAGCGCACAATGCTTAGCGCTGGCTCCCTGCTCTCCTAGTTACAGCACACATCAGGTTAATTACCCGATGTATGCTGCAGCTAAATGTGCAGAGAGCAGGGAGCAGCGCACACTGAGCGCTGGCTCCTTGCTCTCCTACTTACAGCACACATGGGGTTAATTACCTGATGTGTGCTGCAGCTACATGTGCACAGAGCAGGGAGCAGCGCACAATGCTTAGCGCTGGCTCCCTGCTCTCCTACTTACAGCACACATCAGGTTAATTAACCCGATGTGTCCTGCAGCTAGCTACATGTGCACAGAGCAGGAGCCGGCAGCACAGGCAGTGAGAGCGGGGGAGGCTGGTATCGAAGGTAAATATCGGGTAACCAAGGACAGGGCTTCTTGGTTACCCGATGTTTACATTGGTTACCAGCCTCCGCAGATGCCGGCTCCTGCTGCCTGCACATTTAGTTGTTGCTGTCTCGCTGTCACACACAGCGATCTGTGCTTCACAGCAGGACAGCAACAACTAAAAAATGGCCCAGGACATTCAGCAACAACCAACGACCTCACAGCAGGGGCCAGGTTGTTGCTGGATGTCACACACAGCAACATCGCTAGCAACCTCACAAAAGTTGTTCGTTAGCAGCGATGTTGCTAGCGATGTTGCTTAGTGTGACGGGGCCTTAAAGGTCCAGTCACACTAAACAACTTACCAGCGATCCCAACAACGATAGGGATCGCTGGTAAGTTGCTAGGAGGTTGCTGGTGAGATGTCACACTGCGACGCTCCAGCGATCCCACCAGCAACCTGACCTGGCAGGGATCGCTGGAGCGTCGCTACACGAGTTGCTGGTGAGTTCACCAGCAACCAGTGACCAGCCCCCAGCGCCGCGTGGAAGATGCTGCGCTTGGTAACTAAGGTAAATATCGGGTAACCAACCCGATATTTACCTTGGTTACCAGTGCACGCAGCTACACGTGCAGAGAGCAGGGAGCAGCGCACACTGAGCGCTGGCTCCCTGCTTTCCTAGTTACAGCACACATCGGGTTAATTACCCGATGTGTATTGCAGCTAAATGTGCACAGAGCAGGGAGCAGCGCACAATGCTTAGCGCTGGCTCCCTGCTCTCCTAGCTACAGCACACATCGGGTTAATTAACCCGATGTGTCCTGCAGCTACATGTGCACAGAGCAGGAGCCGGCACTGACAGTGAGAGCGGCGGAGGCTGGTATCAAAGGTAAATATCGGGTAACCAAGGACAGGGCTTCTTGGTTACCCGATGTTTACTGTGGTTACCAGCCTCCGCAGAAGCCGGCTCCTGCTGCCTGCACATTTAGTTGTTGCTGTCTCGCTGTCACACACAGCGATCTGTGCTTCACAGCGGGACAGCAACAACTAAAAAATGGCCCAGGACATTCAGCAACAACCAACGACCTCACAGCAGGGGCCAGGTTGTTGCTGGATGTCACACACAGCAACATCGCTAGCAACGTCACAAAAGTTGTTCGTTAGCAGCGATGTTGCTAGCGATGTTGCTTAGTGTGACGGGGCCTTAAGTGACACACATCTGTGAAATCAGGCTTTCAGCTCCTACATCATGTTGCTCTAAGAATAAATAGCAAAAACAAGCTTACAGATTCCCTTTAAACATCTTTATTTCTTAGTACTTTGCTTTTCCCTGCTTTTTATCCATTTTTCTACTGCTGGAAAACCCTTTCACAGAACCTACAGTTAACATAGGGCAAAGTAATATTTAAGAAAAAAAACTGAGACCAAGTATGCAAATGGAAGTCACTATTCCTATGAAAAGCTATATACATAGACCACCCATATAAAATGAAATGTTGTTATCCAGAGCCCTACAGTGCTGTGTCTGCACCAAATTCACAAAATAATTGTTAAAAACTTGGAAAGCAGAAAAAAGAAACCACCCAGGCTGCCTTCAGTGAGAGAGCATCAATTATCACCTGGAAGGAAAGATTTATAATAGGGAGGGCATCTACTGTTCTCTAAGTAAAGTGTAACAGATGGGGAGTGAATGGACTGTCAGCGGGTCAAGAAAACACAGCGGAGCGGTCCCTTGTTTGAAGCATGCAGGCTTGAAGCACAGGCAAAGGGGTCAAGATTGTAACCACATGTCTAGGTGCTGGAGAGAAGCTTTCTTCCATACTAATAGCTGCACGGCTCCATCATTACAGCAGACAATTACCACTTCTCACACTGCTGTTAAACGGCTATAAATATTTGTGTCCTCTCTGCCTTTAGTGTCTACTCCAGGGAAACCCCATCCATGGCCATTAGGGTCATTTATATTGTCAGCACGCAGAAATAACTGCTAAGACAATTGTTCAGATTTGACACTTTTCAATTCACAACTGAAAGAGAGCTGTTCTTCAGGGTAGGATAATAGTTTTGGTAAAAGTGGCAATTTCAATGAGACCTCGACCACCGCTTAGTATCTGGTGCAGTCTTTTTGAGTTTGGCCTTCACTGTCAAACAGCTTACAAACATCCTTAAAGACCAAGCAAACTTTTCACTGCTTCTTGAAATGTTCAAGTTGATTGGTGGAGGTTCAGGGGTCCTTAGACCTCCAGCAATAATGCAAATCACTGGACAGGAGGGCTCATGCTAGACAAGACCTCAATATACAGTCATTGGGGTTGTATGCCACTGACAACACTCGTGCATGTTGAGTGCTCTGTTATAATAATAATAATAAGTTTTATTTCTATAGCGCCAACATATTCCGCAGCGCTTTACAATTAAGAGGGGACATGTACAGACAATATGAGACAATACAAAATAACAAAATTAAGATACCAGGAGGAGTGAGGGCCCTGCTCATAAGCTTACAGTCTATGAGGAAATAGGGGAGACACAAAAGGTGGAAGGGAGAAAAGCTTGTCATATGTAGTCCAGCCATCGATTAAATAGGGTATTCAAAACCAGCTGCATGAACCAGTCATCGGCCAGAATTTATACAGGTACAGGGGACGAGAACTGGAAGTAAATTTTTTGAAGGGCAGAAAGGGACTAGATTAGATCAGGGCGGTGAGGTGATAGGCTAGTCTAACTCTAGGCTCTGTTCTCTTAACTGAACCCCCAGTGATCTAAAATCAGGAACACCGGTTGTCTGGTGAAGGAGAGCCATTTTCAAATATGCTAAATCGGAAAGTATAGTAGGACAGGTCCCGTACAGGCACCACCTCTTCGCGCCCACATCAGATGAACGTTATCTGTACCCACCGACCATCTGATGTGTATGTGGCCACCTGAATTTCACAGTACAATTTTGTTTTCGGCAGAGAAACTGCTACCATAAGTATCTTTCTCCTCTCTGCACAATGAAAATACACGAGTGCTCAGCCAAACCAAGAACTGATGTGTATGGCAAAGTTGGGACAGATCAGCCAGGAATGTTTGGCAGACAGATATCTCACATGTAGAATCTGGCTACAAACGTAGCAGAGATGTAGACCGATCAGCATTAGATTGGAGCGACAGTCTGCACGCTTGGCCTACTCTCCATTTATTGCCTATAGGAAGCGGAGCTCAGCATTTGGCTTTTTCCGGTACTCAGAGAGAAAATGGATCAGTGGTTGAACAGTAAAGGCTCCAATGATCAGACCTGCCCCGCACTCATCAATAAGTAATCGCCTATCCACAGGATACCAAGCAACTCTTTAGCCCCTTAGACTGATTTTTTTTTTCTTGCTTTGATTTTTCCTTCTCTTCCTCCAAGAGCTACAACTTTTTTTTATTCTTCCTTCGACATGTCCCGCAGAAAATAAACCCTCAAATGGATGTTATAATAAACATTCAATGTACTGAAATTAAAAATAAAAAAATGTGGTGAAATCATGAAGAAAAAAAAACAAAAAACATCATTTTTTGGTTGTTTTTATGGTAAAAATTACTCAATCATGATTCTCGAAATCAGTTCTATAAAACAGTGGAACCACACTTTGTGAATTTTTTTCTTAAGCTAAATGAAAATCTACAGATTAGAAATAAAGAGAAAAATAGTTTTTCAAAATATAGATTTTTTTTTTACTTTAGAAGGGAGTCTGTCAGCTGGTTTATCTTATGTAATATCAAAATGAAGTAGGGACAGAGGGCCTGATTCCAACAATCACTTAGGTATCACTGTTTTCTCTGTTGCAGATTTAGCAAGGCTTAGAATGACCTGTATAACACTGTCCACATTGTACCCAGTAGGCTGCTAATCAGCAATGTATAGTGACACTGAGCTGCTAATCATTGTTGGGGGAGTGGCTGGACTAGGAAGCCTAAAGCCAGTTGTCCAGCAGTGACAATCTCCTGCTGATAAAACACTCATTGAATTGAAACAGCAAAATACAGCCCAGTAAGTCACATGCCTGTAATTGGCCTCACTTCCACTACACTATGGTGCTCTCAGATTACATAGCAAAAACCTGGCCACAGATTCCCTTTGTTTTTCTTCACATTAGGGGATTTTTTTTTCTGCAAATCTGTTGCATATGCCAGTTTCTAGTGTAAATCTCAGTCTCCGACAGAGCACAGCCTGGGGCCAAGCTTCACAAAAGAATAGTGTTGGTGGTGGTGGTGCCAGTCAGCCGGACACTGGCTGCCATGATTACCAGTAATCGTGTCGCGACAGTGTGTACAACCACCGGTGCACGTTTCACCTTAAACGCTGCTTCCCGAAATTCAGCTCAGATTTACCTGCAGCTTTCAAATACAGATGCTGGCAAAGTTAATTAAGTACATTATTTAGTTAATTTAAGTATTCATTGGCAAAGATTTTTAAGCACTATATGGTGAGGTGATTATCTTATATGGGTATTATACATTTTTTTCCCCTCTTTTCCCCCCAAAAGTGAAAATTCTCCTATGTCATATTTTGCCTTAGATTTTGATCCAGAGCAGAAGCCATCTCATGACTTACTACAAGTGTGCAGAGTCACTGGAAAGGTAAGTGACATGGCATCACCAACTCAATCTTGTGGCACAGTGGATGTTCAGTGGATAGTAAATCAGTCCTATGAATGTCTGCACACAGACATGAAAGAAAATTACTATATATATATATATATATATATATATATATATTATATATACACACACAGTACGCTAAAATGGCCAGTGATCCAAATATTACCATATATTTTTATTAGGAATGATCGAATACCAAACGCAAATATCCGACGAAGAGGTCACCGCTATTCGACTATTCGCGAATATTCAACGAGCAGTTTAAATCTATGGGAAACCCGAATAATTTCACGTTGGACCTAATGGCGAGAAGACCCAAATGGTTAGGAAAAGGCAGAATCAATGTCACACACTCTCTCACTCTCAGTGGAGCTGGAAGCTGGAGCAGTGGGGACTATATATGTATCGTTCCCGGAAGCTGCGCCAACGTGTATGTACATGACGTTGTGCAGCCAAGCCAATCACAGTAACACCACAACAAAGCTGGCTACGGGTTTACTGTGAGAGCAACATCAGATATGTGCATTGGCTAGAAAAAAGGCGCTAGGAAGTCAGAAATAAAAATGGAAGTATCGGAGCGGTTGAGGTTTTATTCGTAGGATACCGAATAACTCAAATAGCCTGTTATCCGTTGGATTAATAATTATTATGCCTGTTCTGTGCAAGAGGCAGCAAGAATCAGGTATTCCCAATCTGCACAACAGAAGGCCATTATACAGCAGTACTGAGCAGTGTAGCTGTAAACCAACCACACACTTACTATAAAGCAGCAGCCAAGTAAAATCATAGCCAGCTGTAATTTGATCCATCAGTAATTTACAAAAAAGATGGACTTCAGCTATATTACAGGTTAAACAATCAGGAAATGGTGAATGGGGAAGTGCTCATAAGTTAGGCTAGTTTCACACTTGCGTTGGACGGCTTCCGTAGCATTGCGTTGTGTTACGGATGCAACGGATGCGTTGCATATAGTGGCACAACGGATGCTACGGATCGTACAAAACAACGGAAAGCTTTTTTTTTTTCTTCCTTACAGTTTTACCGGCAGCAGACTATTGTGAACGATCAGCTGATCGCTCTCAATAGCCGGCGGCCGGTGGCTCAGTTGAGCGTTGTCACTTGCCGGCGGCCGAGCATGCCGGCGGGCGAGCGCTCAACTGAGCGCTCTTACATGCCGGCGGGCGAGCGCTCAGCTGAGCGCTCTCACTTGCCGGCGGCCGGTCGCTCAGCTGAGCGCTCTCACTTGCCGGCGGCCGGTCGCTCAGCTGAGCGCTCTCACTTGCCGGCGGCCGAGCATGCCGGCGGCCGGTCGCTCAGCTGAGCGCTGTCACTTGCCGGCGGCCAGGCATGCCGGCGGGCGAGCGCTAAGCTGAGCGCTCTCACTTGCTGGTGGCCGAGCATACCGGCGGGCGAGCGCTCAGCTGAGCGCTCTCACTTGCCGGCGGCCAGGCATGCCGGCGGGCGAGCGCTCAGCTGAACGTTCGGCCACTGAAAGACAAAATAAAGTTTGTGATTTAAAAGAAAAAAAAAAAAAAGAGCATGCGCAGTGAAATCCTGAGGATTCCGCTGCTCAAAACAACGTTATATGCGGCGTTCCTCCCGCTGGGCGGAAGCAACGGAGCGTCGCCCAGCGGAAGCAACGCAGGTCCTTTTGGCACAATCAGTCACCCATACAAGTCTATGGGTTAACGGATTCCGCTGTTTTCCAAAAGGGCGGATTGTAACGGAAGGAAAACAACGCAAGTGTGAAAGTACCCTTAGGCAGATTTATTTGACAAGGTCTTATATTTTCTAGCACTTCTGATATAGGCAATCAGCACTGCTAAAAAAATTTAAATAATCTAAAAAAGGTTAACTGATCTGAATGATACCTAGGTGGAAATAATAAAAAATAAGCTTAACTAATGATTAAAATTGAAAATAGAAAAATGAAACTTCAGTTTCTGACCAGTTTGCAAAGTAGTTTATTGCAAACTACAGCATTCTAATATACAGTTAGGTCCAGAAATATTTGGACAGTGACACAATTTTCGCGAGTTGGGCTCTGCATGCCACCACATTAGATTTGAAATGAAACCTCTACAACAGAATTCAAGTGCAGATTGTAACGTTTAATTTGAAGGTTTGAACAAAAATATCTGATAGAAATTGTAGGAATTGTACACATTTCTTTACAAATACTCCACATTTTAGGAGGTCAAAAGTAATTGGACAAATAAACCAAACCCAAAACAAAATATTTTTATTTTCAATATTTTGTTGCGAATCCTTTGGAGGCAATCACTGCCTTAAGTCTGGAACCCATGGACATCACCAAACGCTGGGTTTCCTCCTTCTTAATGCTTTGCCAGGCCTTTACAGCCGCAGCCTTCAGGTCTTGCTTGTTTGTGGGTCTTTCCGTCTTAAGTCTGGATTTGAGCAAGTGAAATGCATGCTCAATTGGGTTAAGATCTGGTGATTGACTTGGCCATTGCAGAATGTTCCACTTTTTGCACTCATGAACTCCTGGGTAGCTTTGGCTGTATGCTTGGGGTCATTGTCCATCTGTACTATGAAGCGCCATCCGATCAACTTTGCGGCATTTGGCTGAATCTGGTCTGAAAGTATATCCCGGTACACTTCAGAATTCATCCGGCTACTCTTGTCTGCTGTTATGTCATCAATAAACACAAGTGACCCAGTGCCATTGAAAGCCATGCATGCCCATGCCATCACGTTGCCTCCACCATGTTTTACAGAGGATGTGGTGTGCCTTGGATCATGTGCCGTTCCCTTTCTTCTCCAAACCTTTTTCTTCCCATCATTCTGGTACAGGTTGATCTTTGTCTCATCTGTCCATAGAATACTTTTCCAGAACTGAGCTGGCTTCATGAGGTGTTTTTCAGCAAATTTAACTCTGGCCTGTCTATTTTTGGAATTGATGAATGGTTTGCATCTAGATGTGAACCCTTTGTATTTACTTTCATGGAGTCTTCTCTTTACTGTTGACTTAGAGACAGATACACCTACTTCACTGAGAGTGTTCTGGACTTCAGTTGATGTTGTGAACGGGTTCTTCTTCACCAAAGAAAGTATGCGGCAATCATCCACCACTGTTGTCATCCGTGGACGCCCAGGCCAGCCTTTTTGAGTTCCCAAGCTCACCAGTCAATTCCTTTTTTCTCAGAATGTACCCGACTGTTGATTTTGCTACTCCAAGCATGTCTGCTATCTCTCTGATGGATTTTTTTCTTTTTTTTCAGCCTCAGGATGTTCTGCTTCACCTCAATTGAGAGTTCCATAGACCGCATGTTGTCTGGTCACAGCAACAGCTTCCAAATGCAAAACCACACACCTGTAATCAACCCCAGACCTTTTAACTACTTCATTGATTACAGGTTAACGAGGGAGACGCCTTCAGAGTTAATTGCAGCCCTTAGAGTCCCTTGTCCAATTACTTTTGGTCCCTTGAAAAAGAGGAGGCTATGCATTACAGAGCTATGATTCCTAAACCCTTTCTCCGATTTGGATGTGAAAACTCTCATATTGCAGCTGGGAGTGTGCACTTTCAGCCCATATTATATATATATAATTGTATTTCTGAACATGTTTTTGTAAACAGCTAAAATAACAAAACTTGTGTCACTGTCCAAATATTTCTGGCCCTGACTGTAGGAAATATCGTTTTTCATGGGGTGGCTCACAATATAAGTAGGCTATGGCCATATTACAGCCAGCTGTCACCCTAGCTGCAAAGAACGGGACAGCAGGAGATCCCTAAGAGGAAACATGTGGGGAGCTTAGAAAAAGAATGTTCAATTTTTGCTCCTACACATGAAATGCACAAAAAGGTGCCAGGGAGGATCTTTACATTTAACCCATTCTAAAATGTCTTGGTGGACATTTCTACCCTTGTTATGCTGAATATCTTGGCCATAATGAAATGATTCATCCTTTTCATGGAGAGAAGTCAGCAGGGTGTCAGGTCTTGAATGACCTTTAATGTGAATGAGATGGTCTGAGGAGAGAGACATGGATACTAGATAGAAAACACGTATGATTGCATGCATGGTCTGCTCACAAACAAGCGGTCTGTCTAACTTTAGATGCTTAATTAGTTGGAAGATCGGCGGGCAGCTGACACCCGATGCTCACAATCCCCGGCCTAGAAGCTCACAATAGATTTCTTTATATCCTACCTAAAAAAAAGGAGTCACAAGCTGCTCGTCACTGGTCACATGTGTCATAATGAGCAGTTTTATTGCACTACCAGCATGTATTGTGACCAGGGGCTGACCCGAGTCATTAATAATATAGTTATATCGAGTCAGCCGTGTGGTTGACGTGATCTAATGAGTCAGCAATGCATGGATTCAACGTTTTATTACATCAAAGTAAAGCTTCACATTAGTGATTTTCTATTGACTAATGGACATATACAAGGTTATGAGAATTGCTTCAGTGTAAAAACGTAGCTCCTCGCAATGAATAAGCCTAAGGGTATTTTTATGTTATGTGTCGATGTAGCAGCATCGGCTCCTGAGAAGATCTCTGTAAGGGTATGTGCACACCTTGAGTATTTGGATGCAGAAATTTCTGCATCTCTAGGTAGGAAAAACTACGTTTTTGGACAACAATGAATGCTATCAAGATAGATAGCACTGGGGAAGAAGAACATTTTTGCCTGAGATATTTAACCTGTTTTTGTGTGAGTTTTTGTCGCAGATTCTAAATCTGCCCTTATTTTTCTTTCATCAGCTCTAGTTAATGAGATGTAATATACCCTATGCAAATGCATGCGAATGATGAAACACTAGGACTGAGGTCTACTAAACATGATTGTTTTAATAAATCAAGATGGCAAAAATAAATTCATACCTGCAGATTTATTTTATTAACCTCTTCACAACACATGACGTACTGGGTACATCAAAGATCGTGATAAGTTAATCCCCACCCCCTGCCGCAGGCATTCGGCATCGATCCCTGCACGTCAGCTGATTTGAACAGCTGACATGTGTGGCTTTCAAGCACAAGTGGATCTGCAATCCACCTGCGCCTGTTAACCCCTTGCATCTCGCTGTCAAAATGTGACAGTGAGATGAAACATCGCGCCGCAGTAAGCATTTACCTGGCGTCTTTGGAAGTCATGTGACGTGATCACGTGGATCCACTGGTTGCCATGGTAGCACAGGGTCATGTGATGACTCCTGTAGCTCTCATGAGTCACTTTCCTCTTACATCCAGCAGACTGCCGTTTGTAATAGGAGAGCTGCTTTTCTGCAGATCTCAGCTGTGCAGCTGTGATCTGGAGAAATTGAAAAGCAATCAGACTGCTGATCCTTATACGAGGGGCTGCGGATAAGTCTTTGGCTTTACCCAGAAAGAAACGAGATAGGATGATGAAACTTTATATTTATTCCACATACTCTCCACTGATGTCAACACACTTCTTACATCGGTATTCCAAGTTCTGTAAGCCTAGCAAAAAGAAGGATTTCGGTTGTGCCTCAAACCAGGCATCCTTAGCAGCCATGGCATTAGAAATGGTGTCAAATTTGGTACCCTTGAGGTGTTGATGGTTGAAGGGAGCTAGATCTGGTGAATAAGGTGGGTGGTCAACCAGCTGGAAGCCCAGCTCTGCCAGTTTTGCTGTGGTCGCTTGTGCAGTGTGAGCAGAAGTGTTGTCTTGCAGGAGCAATATTCCTTTGGACAGCTTGCTGTGCCTTTTGGCCTTCAGAGCTGCCTTCAATTGGTCCAAAAGTTCAATGTAATACGTTGCACTGATGGTGAAACCCTTTTGAAGGTAGTCCACTAGCAGCATGCCCTCCTAATCCCAGAACACAGACGCCATCACCTTAGTGGCTGATTTTTGCACCCTGAACTTCTTTGGACGAGGAGAACCACTGTGTCTCCAACTCTTGACTGCCCATTGTTTTCAGGGTCATACAAATAAATCCAGGTCTCATCCATAGTGATCAGTCGATTCAAGAAGTTCTTATCAGTCTGAAAACGCTGACAAATAAACTGGAAATTTTTCACTCGCATGCTTCTCTGATCTGTTGTCAAGCATTTGGGGACTCACTTTGCAGATAGCTTCCTCATGTCCAAATGTTCATGGATAAGGACACAAACACGTTTATGGGAAATCCTCATGATGTCTGCTATTGCTTTAGCTGAAATACATCAATTCTCCAGTATGAGGTTGTGCACAGCATCGACAATCTCCAGAACAACAACCACTCTCGGTCGTCCAGGATGCTCCTCCTCATTGGTGCTGAAGTGACCCATTTTAAATTTGGCAACCCAGTTCTTCACTGAGGAATATGAAGGACATTGATCCCCCAATGTCTGCAACATATCACCATGAATATCCTTCGCGGACTTCCCTTGCAGAAACAAGAATTTTATCACTCCTCTGCTCTTAGTTGCTGTAAATATCGCAGTAGCCATTTTGTTTTCCCTCATGCGTAGAACACTGTTGCCATAAGCAACAAACACAAAATTTTGAAAACATATATTAGACACAAGGTTTTCATGTAATGTAACATTCGTTACCATAAAAACAAAAAAAAGATCACACAGCCAAAGACTTAGCAGAAGCCCCTCGTAGTCCCCTAGTAAAATAATAAAAAAAAACAAAAAAACCCCCTAAAAGTTCAAATCACCCCCTATGCGCCCCACTGAAAATTAAAGGGTTAAAAAAATTAAAAATATACACATATTTAGAAACGCCCGGTCTATCAAAATATAAAATCAATTAACCTGATCGGTAAATGGCGTAGCGGCAAAAAAAATTTAAATCGCCAAAATTAAGCTTTTTGGTCGCCGCGTATAACAGGTGATCAAAGTGTAGCATCTGCTCAAAAATGGTACCATTAAAAATGTCAGCTCGAGATGCAAAAAATAAGCCAACAATAAACCATAGATCCCGAAAAATGAGAACTCTACGGATTATGGCAAATGGTGCAAAAAGTGCGCTTTTTTTGGACAAACTTGTGAATTTTTTTTTAACCCCTTTGATAAATGTACTGTATTTTTCGGACTATAAGACGCACTGGACCATAAGACACACCCTGGTTTTAGAGGAAGAAAAAATTTTAAGCAAAAAATGTGGTCATGACACACTGTTATGGGGCGAGGATCTGCTGCTGACACTGTTATGGGGTAATGTCCTGCTCATATACTCCCCAGCCTGCTCATATACTCCCCATGCTGCTCATATACCCCCATCATCCTGGTGTATGGCCGCATCCTATGGCACATTAAAAAAAAAAAACAAAAAAAAAAACATTCATACTCACCTTACCTCACCTCACTCCCTGCAGCACAGCTCCTCTTACAGTCTATGTCAGCGGCAGCGCCACTGAGTGGAGTCGTCCCCGTTCCCCTGCAGCATCGCGATCTCCTAATGTCTGCGTCAGCGGCTGCGTGTGGACACGTGCGCATAGCGATGACTTCATCGCTGTGCGCGCTGCTAGTCTCCACGCAAGTCAGCTGACCGGCCAGGAGGAGATCGTGATGCAACAGGGGAACGGTGAGTAATGTGTACTGATTCACTGCCCCCCGCACTGATGATGATGTTCGGGGGGGGCAGTGAATACAGCCGCACATGATCACTCCAGGCTGTAGTTGCTAGGGGTGATCATGCGGGCCAGCTGTTTATCCCTCGCCCATCACCCCGCCCACCTGTAGCGCTGGCTTTAGGGCTGAGAGATGGGTGGGAGGATGGGCGTGCATATTAAATGAGCGGGCCCACGTGGTCACGGCAGGCTGCTACAGCCTGCTCGTGCCCCCGATGACCCGCTCCACTCTCATTCCCCGCAGCCCTATATTCAGATGATAAGACACACCCCCCACTTTCCCCCCAACATTTGGGGGGAAAAAAGTGCGTCTTATGGTCCGAAAAATACGGTAAAACTATCAATGTTTGGTGTCTATGAACTGGTAACGACCTGAGGCATCACAGCAACACAATAGGTTTTACCATATAGTGAAATCGGTGAATAAAATACCCCAAAAACAGGCAGTCGCACTTATTTTTGCAATTTTTCCCACACTTGGAATATTTGTTTACATTTTCTAGTACAGTACACTATATGGTAAAACTCATGGTTTCAATCAAAAGTAAAACTCATCCTGCAAAAAATAAGCCCTTATATGGCAAGATTGATGAAAAAATAAAAAAGGTACGGCTCTCAGAATAAAAGGGAGCGACAGCCCCCCCCCCCCGAAAAATGGAAAATCGCCCGGGGGTAAAGGGGTTAAGAATTTACATCACAGAATAAGAACTAAACACGCATAAAAAGATGTAATTGTTACACTGTTCTTGCGGTGAGTTGCTGTATGCCAATCACTTTGAACAGACCAGCAGTAAATCAGACATCATGTAGCTATCCCAGTGCCCTGAGTATTTTATATCTTGGTGGAATCATTCACTCTGCTCTTCACTTAGGGGTGCTTCACACATAGCGAGATCGCTACCGAAATCGCTGCTACGGCACGGTTTTGGTGACGCAACAGTGACCTCATTAGCGATCTCGCTGTGTGTGACAGTGAGCAGCGATCTGGCCCCTGCTGCGAGATCGCTGCTCGTTACACACAGCCCTGGTTCGTTTTCTTCAAAGGAGCTCTCCCGCTGTGACACACAGATCGCTGTGTGTGACAGCGAGAGAGCGACGAAATAAAGCGAGCAGGGAGCAGGAGCCGGCATCTGGCAGCTGCGGTAAGCTGTAACCAGGGTAAACATCGGGTAACCAAGGTGGTTACCCGATATTTACCTTAGTTACCAGCCTCCGCAGCTCTCACGCTGCCTGTGCTGCTGGCTCCGGCTCTCTGCACATGTAGCTGCAGTACACATCAGGTTAATTAACCCGATGTGTACTGTAGCTAGGAGAGCAAGGAGCCAGCGCTAAGCAGTGTGCGCGGCTCCCTGCTCTCGTGGTTATGATCGCTGCTTCGGCTGCTGTGTTTGACAGCTAAGCAGCGATCATAACAGCGACTTACAAGGTCGCTGTTACGTCACAGAAAATGGTGACGTAACAGCGACCTCGTTGTCGCTGTCGCTTAGTGTGAACCAGCCCTTAGGTCACCACAGTTTTCTCGAAAATAATCCAAGTGGCTGAGGAGATTATGCACCTTGATACTCATTGTACAGCCAAGGTGATACCATATTTCTATCTTTTTCTATCAGTTCAGTGTAACGATTTGCTTAATAGTTCAAGAAAATTCTGTACAACCATAGTGAAAGAAGACCATGCATTTACCTCAGCATTGTTCAATGCATCTGTTAAGTGTTTCACGAGTTCTCAAATTTGAGGAGCGTCAAAAATACATGCCTTTAGCTTCTCAGTTAGAAATTTTCTGCAAATGTAGTTGAATCATCTATTCTCTTTGTTTAGAGCCTGTACAAATTGCTTCTTTAAAGGGAACCGATCATCAGGATTTCGTATATAAGGTAAAGCCAGTGGTATACTGGCACTATCAGGCAGATTATCTAAATACCATTAGTGCTCAGCTCAGATGTTTAGGCTTTCAAATCCAAGAAAGTGAAGTTTAAAAATTCAGCAGCTTCTTGATTGATATCGGAAACGAAGCAAATAATAACCGGATGGGTATTCATACGGATTCCCACCCCCCCCCGCTGCCGTTCCTCCTTCTGTTGTCTATGCTAATTTTACTATTCACTAAGATGGCGTCGGAATTGGCGCCTGCACATAGCGCCTCTCTTTGGTGTCATTTTTGTGAAGATCGTGTTACCCCCTGCTATTCTATTCTTGAGGCTGAGAGGGCGGCGCATGCGCCCTTTCATCTTCTGCTCTCTTGTCACCACACGAGCGCGCGCGGTAACAACAGAAGCGGAGAGCAGCTGACTGAAGGACACCGTACCACCCCAAGACAGAATGACCAGGATCGTGGAGGGGTGAGAGAGAGTAATAAAGATGGAGTCCCTAAGTGTGTCTGTGTATTTATTTCTAATAAAGTATTTTTTCTCTGTGTTTCTTGGCCTGACATTAAGAATCTCTGGTTTAATACCAGCTGGTAAAACAAACCTGGTATTAACCCCTTATTACCCAGCGTACCATCCGGAACCAGGGCCGCTGGAAGAGTTATATACAGCGCGAGACGATGTCTCTTCAATAAAAGCGCCATTTTCTGGGGCGGCTCCGGACTGCAATTTGCAGCGGGGGGCTGGGTTTGGCCAAGAAAGCTTGGGCCACCCTGCGCTGCGGATTCCAGTCCCCAGCTGCCTAGTTGTACCTGGCTGGACACTAATATGGGGTGAAGCCCACGTTCGGTTTTTAATTTAATTAAATAATAGCCACAAAACCATTATAATAGGTTTAATACACATATAACCAATTCAGGGGATTAGTAACCAAAATAATGTGCCTCAGTGATGCCTAGGGGCATGTGACACTAATATTGACACAGAGGGCAAATATGTTTTTATTATTTCTCTCTATAGAATTCACTGTTGTCTTAAAACGCATGAAAAAAGCAAGCAAATACGCTACAAAAATGCAATAACTTTTATAGCTGTATTTATAGCGTTTTCGATTGAATCCAGAAAAGACACTGCAAAAACACTGAAAGACTTGACAGGCTGCAGATTATTTTCTGCACCAAATCTGCAAGTCACAAATAAGTAATGTGTGCACACAGCCCAACAGATTTTACTAGGAGGAACACTGAATTCTTATAATATATGTTAATTGCAGTTATTCTAGGACATGGCAAGCTTCCAGTTGGGTACTGTCTGCTTATCCTTACAAGCAGTATGAACAATAAACTTCTGCTGTATTCTGTGGATCAATCAGCGTCGTCAGTCATTGCAGAAATGTGCACATTACATCAGTCAGTCCCACTGGATAGTAAATTTACACCATAAGTAGTAACAAATACTGCACCTGCTGGAAATGTTGAGTAGTACCTGACAAAATCAGGTCTTTCATGGCAAGGACTATATCTTGCTGTATTGCTTATAGTACTCACAATATAGCAAGTTAGGCCCAATAGTTAGGTAATAACTTGCTGGTCGCTGGGAGCCTGACGTCTGGAACAACATCGTTCTCCGGAACAGAAAACCAAAGAATGAGAGCCTCTTCTTCAATACAGCAGATGTGTGCATGCACCGCCATTAATTGTCCATGGGAATACTGGAAATAAGCACGCTATTCAAAATTGGGCTCCACAGAGCCACATTCTCGGGAATGCTACAGGGGCAGCAAGTTACCCTGTGGATAAAAGATAACTTACAACAAAGGGAGTCTGTCACCTATAAAAACATGGCTCAGGGAGAAAAAAAAATTAAGTTGCCGTATATTCTCAAGCCAATAGATGGCACCAGAGATCAAACACTGTTCTTTCTGAAGAGGCTATTGGCATATTCTCCATGTAGCCACTCACTTCCAGTCATTGTGAAGATGCAGTTACAATCACTGCTCACTACACGGAGTGTGCTGTAACCACTCCTCCTGCACCTTGAATGACAGCCTGCTCTGCATAAGCACGCGCACAGATGTGCTGCTGAGCAGGCTGTCAGTCAAGGTGCTAGAGGAGTGATAACTGCACACTCAGTGTAGTGAGCAGTGACTAATGGTTTGCTGCACCTCCCAATGACTGGAAGCGAGCAGCTGCATGGAGGATATAACTGCATTTTCTCCTTGTAGCCGCTGCTCCAGTAAGCATTCCAGGTATGATTTAATTGCAATTTATCTGCAGATCACTACTTCATGTGCAGGTAAATAGCATTTTTTGGGCGAGCTGACAGCTTCCCTTAAGGCAGCCACTGTGTTAATCGTCCAAATAGCAGCATTCGCCTTATGAAAACAGGAAACCAGTATTCTTTTCTTGATGCCATCTTCTTTGTGCTGTTTGTCCCAGTAATTTACTGACAATATACAGATAACCATAGTATGGTGACAGATCAGCTTCAACTGCTGAGATCCATAAAATCATTTCAAAGTAATGAAGTGTCTCTGACACCAGGACAATCAATCCTGATATCACAAAATGTATGCCTCTTTCGTGTCCATACAATGAGAAAGCTAAAAATGCTGGTGTTATTTGGGGTAAGCTTTGGGAAGAGCTGCCAGCTTTATCTTCATTGACCGCAGTTAACTGCTGGAATGAAATCAGGAGGCCCGAGCCAATGCTCTAATCGTTCATGATCAGCATGAAGATGTCGCTCAGCAACAGCTGATTACTTGCTGAACGGCGGCCTGAGATAAAAGTTGCCTTTAAAATAAGGAATGGAGAGAAAGAAAGCGGAGAAATGAAGGAACATGTCTGAACAAGTGAACTGTGTGCTGTGAATGGAGAGCTGATCTCTGAAGACACAAGGGCTGCTGCCTGGGTGATGTCAAGGCTTCCGCTAGGAGGGAAGGGTAAACAGAGGCAGGAGGTTAGCCACGCTGCTCTCCCACAGCTCGCTAATCCCTCCGCTCACTCCCAGCACAATGCTGCCATCTACTGCACACAAGCTATCTGCAAACACAAAGCATCATATTATTATTATTTATTATTATAACGCCATTTATTCCATGGCGCTTTACAAGTGAAAGAGGGTATACGTACAACAATCATTAACAGTACAAAACAGACTGGTATATGAGGAGAGAGGACCCTGCCCGCGAGGGCTCACAGTCTACAGGGAATGGGTGATGGTACAATAGGTGAGGACAGAGCTGGTTGCGCAGTGGTGTACTGGACTGATCATTTATAATTTCTGCATACAAGAGGAGAAGAAAAAAAAAACAACAAAAAACAAAGCACAAGTTTGTCCTTTTACACTGACTGTACAATGACAGTAAGGCCAACAGTCAGCCAATATATAGATGTTGGATATCATATCTGTTCCTTTATTACCATAAAAATAAGGGGAATTTATGATATCCAAGAAATCCATAAAGGTGTGCAGCATCTGTACAAATTTCTGATAGCTTTCTATACTGTCCAGACGCCAAAATGACAAACCTCGTACGCAATGACGACAGAATGCCAATGCCATGCGCTAATCAGTGTGGAGCATTTAAGCCCATAGATTTAGCCTGCCAACATCGCTGGCATTTCTCACATCTGCATATAAGGGTTTGCTGCCTCTGAATGGAGACAAGAGTCTTCTACTCAGCGCAAACTAGGATCTTGAAAAAAGGTGAGAAATGGAATAGGTATATTAGATAGTACTACTCAGATATATAGTTTATTATTACCAGGCCAGATAAGCTTATTAAGGCTAGATTCACATTCACACAGGGTAACTCGAGGGGCACATGTGCCTGAATTACATAGAACTGTATTCAGACACGACAGCGTATCCGGAAACAAACAAACAAAAAAAAAGTATTAGATCAGCCTAGTTTATGGGTATGTTCACACATTTCTTTTTTGCTGCAGCAAAATCTGTTCTCTTGGCAGAAAAAAAACTGCTTCCAAAAATTAGGTTTTGCTGCGTTTTTGCAGATTTTGTTGTGTTTTTGCTGTGTCATTTGTCAATAAAGTTAGTTTCATTCACCACAAACACAGCAAAAAAAAAAAAAAAAAGGCAACGTGTGAACATAGCTTAAGGGGTACTTTACACGTTGCGACATCGCTAGCATCGGCTAGCGATGTCGAGCGCGATAATACCCGCCCCCGTCGCACATGCGATATCTGGTGATCGCTGCCGTAGCGAACATTATTGCTACGGCAGCGTCACACGCACATACCTGCTCTGCGACGTCGCCGTGACCGTCGAACCTCCTCCTTTCTAAGGGGGCGGTTCGTTCAGCGTCACTGAACTGCCGCCCAATATAAAAGGAGGGGAGGAGATGAGCGGCCAGAACATGCCGCCCACCTCCTTCCTTCCTCCTTTTCTGGTGGACGGAGGTAAGGAGACGTTTGTCGTTCCAGGGGCATCACACATAGCGATGTGTGGTGCTGCAGGAATGACAAACAACATCGTACCTGCAGCAGAATCGATATTATGGAAATGAACGACGTGTCAACGAGCAACGATTTTGCACGTTTTTGCGCTCGTTGATCGCCACTCATTTGTTTTACACGCTGCAATGTCGCTACCGGCGCCGGATGTGCGTCACTAATGACGTGACCTCGACGATATATCGGCAGCGATGTCGTGACGTATAAATCCCACCTAAATCTCTGGAAAGGAAGTTCTGGATTTTGCTTTACACTTTGATAACAAATTTACGTACGGACAACCGATATAAACAATATCAGAAAAGTTTCTGCGTTTTCCACAGGTCAATCATTAAAATAATTGGAAAATGTAAATGGTCCTTAAAGCAATTTCATGATTTAGACATCTGTGGTGTGTTTTATAAGTGGTGGAAGGGAGACACTACTAAACTAGTAAGTGGGGACCAAGCTACCATGTGATTTTTGATATTCACTTTGTGGGTCATGGATTCATGTGATTTAAGGGAATCTGTCAGAAAGATTTCACACCCCAATTTACATCCACATGTAGCTTGTGTAAAAACAAGTCCAGCAATACTCTTAAGCTGGGGTCACACTAAACGACAGCGACATCGCTGTTACGTCACCATTTTCTGTGACGTAGCAGCGACCTTGTAAGTCGCTGTTATGATCGCTGCTTAGCTGTCAAACACAGCAGCCGAAGCAGCGATCATAACTACACGCGTCGCTGTGCTGCAACATGTGCAGAGAGCCGCGCACACTGAGCGCTGGCTCCCTGCTCTCCTAGATACAGTACACATCGGGTTAATTACACGATGTGTCCTGCAGCTACATGTGCAGAGAGCAGGGAGCCTCGCACACTGCTTAGCGCTGGCTCCTTGCTCTCCTAGCTACAGTACACATCGGGTTAATTACACGATGTGTACTGCAGCTACATGTGCAGAGAGCAGGACCCGGCGCTGGCAGCGTGAGAGCGGCGGAGGCTGTTAACGAAGGTAAATATCGAGTAACCACCTTGGTTACCCGATGTTTACCTTGGTTACAGCTTACCGCAGCTGCCAGATGCCGGCTCCTGCTCCCTGCTCGCTTCATTTCGTCGCTCTCTCGCTGTCACACACAGCGATCTGTGCGTCACAGCGGGAGAGCGACGACCAAAAAAATGAAGCTGGACATTCAGCAACGAGCGGCGACCTCACAGCAGGGGCCAGCTCGTTGCTGGATGTCACACACAGCGACAGCGACGGGACGTCGCTGCAACGTCACAGAAAATGGTGACGTAGCAGCGACGTCGTTGTCGCTGTGTGTGACACCACCTTTACATGACCAGTGCATTCATTCATTAATGAGAAATCAACATTTGAACTGATATGTAAATGAGGCTGTAGATCTGAAGCCTCTGTCACTCCAGCTCTATTCCCCACCCAGTACTGCCACCTCCTGCTTGACTGACAGCTTCTTTGCTGTAGTCACACAGCATAGAGACTGTCAGTGAAGCAGGAGGTGGCAATACTGGGTGGGGAATAGAGCTGGAGTGACAGAGGCTTCAGATCTACAAATATCTATTTAGCCTCATTTATATTTAAATTCAAATGTGATTTCTCAGTAACAGAAGAACAAACTGATCATTGAATAGCTTTTCTGGACTTGTCTTTAAAAGAGCTACATGCACATCTAAATATTTTGCTGAGCGATAGACCCTGATGACAGATTCCCTTAAATGTTGTCTGACCTATACCTATTTAAAGGATGTCGTAATCTAGCCCAGGCTATGACAGCAAGGATATTCTTTGGAATAAGTAGGATTGCTGAAATGTTAAATAAATGCACAGCCCAAGCAACAATTAATGAATCATTAAATTGTCAGAGGGGTAGTAATAATATGTTGGGTCACATGAACACGAGTATTTGGTGAGGTTTTTTACCTTAGTATTTGTAGCTAAAACCAGGCGTGGGTAAAGAAGTCTTGCAAACAAAATGAATGAATTGGAGACTCTTATGTCAACCATGGATTATGATGTGGTGGGCATTACAGAAACCTGGCTGGATGAAAGCCATGACTGGGTGACAAACGTAGAGGGTTACACCACGTTTAGGAAGGACAGGAAAGACAAAAAACGTGGTGGGGTGTGTATATTTGTCAAATCTAACCTAAAGCCTGTGTTGAATAATGACATTGGAGGGAACTGCAACACTGTAGATTCAGTATGGGTAAATGTACATGGGGAGGGGAATAATAGACAAATGCAATTGGTGTTTGCTATAAGCTTCCTAACATACCTCAACAGGTAGAGGGTGAAATGCTGAAATAAATTGAAAAGGCAGCTAATAATAATCGGGTTCTTATTATGGGGGATTTCCACTATCCAGACATTCAGTGGAACATAAAATCTTCAGGTTGTGCTAAAAGCTGTAAGTTCTTATCTACTATTCAAGACAATTTCCTCTCTCAGATGGTAGATGAACCGACTAGTGGAGATAATTTGCTAGATTTGGTCCTGTCAAGTAGACCAGCTACAATTTCAGATCTACAGGTCCGGGAGCACTTGGGCACCAGCGATCATAATATGGTAAGCTTCAACGTAATATTCAATAGAACATTTAAAAGGGGAAATGCTAAAACCTGGAGGTTTAGGAAAGCTGATTTCAACAAATTAAAGAGCTTAAATGTGTAGATTGGGACAAAGTCATGGTAACTGGGGATACTGAACATAAATGGGGTTAGTTTAAGGATATACTGCTAGAGTCCTGTAAAATTACCTTCTGGTAATAAAATGTCCAGGAATAAAAAGAAACCACTATGGATAAATAAGACTGTAGAAAGTATAATGAAACAAAAACAAAGGGTGTTTAAAATCTTAAAGGCTGAGAATACAGAAATAGCATTTCAGAAGTATAAAGATATCAATAGGAAATGCAAAAAAGAAATCAAGCAAGCAAAATTAGCTACTGAAATAAAAATCGCCAATTACATTAAAATAAATCCCAAAATCTTTTATAAATACATTAATGCCAAAAGGAAAACAAAGGATAGTATCGGCCCCTTAAAATATAACAAGTTAGTTATAGAGGACAAACAATAGACTGAGATATTAAACAGGCACTTCTCATCTGTGTTCACCAAGGAACTGACTGTACCAGGGATCATTCAACAAGTGAAAAATCAAAGTTCACCACCCGATATAATTAATTTAAAACAAGAAGTAGGCCTACGTCTGAGTAAATTTAACATTGACAAATCCCCAGGGCCAGATGGCATTCATCAATGAATATTGAGGGAATTGAGCTCCATAATCAACAGACCGCTGTATCTCATCTTTTTAGACTCGCTTGTAACAGGGTTGGTGCCTCAGGATTGGAGGATTGCTGATGTGGTACCAATATTTAAGAAAGGAAAGAGGGTGGATCCAGGCAACTACCGTCCAGTAAGCCTGAAATCAGTAGTATGCAAAGTTTTTTAGGGCATTTTAAGGGATGACCTGCAAAAATATATTGCAGAAAATTAATATAATAACTGACAGCATGGATTCATAAAAGATAAGTCGTGTCTAACCAACCTGTTGGGGTTCTATGAGGGGGTAAGTGCAAACCTAGATATTGGTAATGCAGCTGATGTGATTTATTTGGACTTTGCAAAGGCATTTGATACTGTACCACATAATAGCCTTATACTAAAGCTCCAGAAGCAAGGACTAGGGGAAACTATATGCAACTGGGTAAGGAATTGGCTAAAAGATAGGAAACAAAGAGTGGTACATTTTCTAAATGGGCTATAGTCAGCAGTGGGGTGCCACAGGGATTTGTGCTAGGACAGACTCTTTTTAATCGCTTTATTAATGACCTTGTGGATGGGATTGATAGTAAAGTGTCAGTCTTTGCTGATGACACCAAACTATGTAAGATATTAAAAACTGACCTTGATAATACAATATTACAAAAATATCTGGATAAGATGTCAGAATGGACAGATACTTGGCAAATGAGATTTAATGTTGATAAATGTAAAGTAATGCACCTAGGACGAAGTAATCCTATAGCTGCGTATACATTAAATGGAAGTAAACTCAGGACTACAGAACAGGAGGAGGACTTTGGTATTCTCATTACAAATAGGCTGAGCAGCAGCACTCAATGTCAAGCAGCAGCTGCTACAGCAAACAAGATTTTAAGGTGTATAAAAAGAGAAATTAGATCCCGTGATCCCAACATATTGTTACCCCTCTATAAATCACTTGTAAGGCCACATCTGGAATATGGGATCCGGTTTTGGGCTCCACATTTTGATATTCAGAAGTTAGAGTCAGTTCAAAGGTGGCTAACTAGACTACTACAAGGAATGGAAGGCCTCCCATATGATGACAGGTTGAAAAAGTTAGATATGTTTAGCTTAGGAAAAAAGACGTCTCAGAGGAGATCTCATTTATATGTATAAATACATGTGTGGTCAATATAAAAGACTGGCACATGACTTATTTCTTCCAAAGACAATACTAAGGACCAGGGGGCATGCACTGCGAGTGGAAGAAAAGATATTCCGGCAGCTAAATAGGAAAGGGCTGGATGATTTCCTCAGTACACACAACATTGTTGGTTATAAATGACTTAGGGACAAAATGTATAATTGGTGGAGGAAAGTTGAACTAGATGGACTTCGGTCTTATTTTCAACCTAAGTAGCTATGTAACTATATGTAAAAAAATTCAGAAATGGTAGCGTGTTTTTATTCTACTTTCCCTGATTATGCTACTCCTGGTTTTAGCTTACAAATACTGAAGGTAAAAAACTCACCAAATACCCAATGTGTGCACATGGCCTTATGAGTAGAACTCAACTAAACACCGTTTCAAGCTCTTCTCATGTATTTTAGAGAAAAGTGACTTACAGGCGTTAAAGGGTTAATAACCTGTCCACACATGAAAGAGCTACATGAAATAGCTTGCAATTAACCCCATCTTATAATAGCCAACTAGATCTCTGTGTCTGTGGCTAATCAAAGACGTGGTTTATGGAAAACTAATTCTTCGCATTTCTACCCTGCAGCTTGTACAACATGAAGAGTATCTGCTATAGGATTTCCTGCCTGTATGATATTAAACAACCCAAACCACAAACATTCCTCCTTTTCAACTCTTGAAACCGGGGAATGCCTTGGGCGAAAGTGCTGCCACTTTCTTAATATAGCAGTGAAACAGATCCTGGCGCTGATTAGGCCCCGCCGTCTGCTCTCCACACAGAGCTCACACTTCTGCAGCTTCAAAGCCGCCCCTCCACGAGTGATTTGTATCCATAGGCCCACGGCTGGCTGGTATCACGTGAACACTTTCATCTCAAGTGACTTCTCAAATGCACATACAACATTTTTTCTTGTTTCTCGTTAACCCCACACAGCCGGGACCAAGTGAATAACCAGGTATGCAGACTACATGTAGGCTTAGTAAGGGGATGTGCCCATGTAACAAATGTGTGTGCTGATTTTCTGCACATAAAACCATGTTTTGGCAGGAAAAACGCTTGTTTTTTTTATCACCTTTTCGCTTCTTTATGGCGTTTTTACAATTCTGATTTACTCTTGACGATCGCAGGGGTTCCTGTGCTGTACCCCTGCGATCACCGCCGGGTCTCCAGCTGATGTTACGGCTGGGACCCGGTGCTCACTGCCCGGAGCGGTGTCCGCTCCGCTCCCGGTAGTTTAATTCCTGAATGCTGTAATGAATGCGATCACAGCATTCAGGAGGCAGGGAGAGAGGAATTGCTTACCTATTCCTGGCGACCAGGTCCTGTCAATCTGATCACAGGGTCCAGACTGCTGCCATGGCAACACTGGGTCGTCACCATGACTACTCCGGGTTACTAAGCTATGGATTGCCTAACAGACCGTACCAGGTACATGGTGTGTGAGGTGAAGTGTTAGTACTGAAAGTGCAGCACTGAGAGATATAATCCATTGTAGTGATCAAGCTCAAGCAATGCAGTGGATTACATCTGCAGGAAAAAATGCAGGAAGAAGAATTGACATGCTGCTTCTTTTTTCAGCACGAAAATCTGCAAGAAAAATAAAGCAATTTGAGCACAGCAAATCAGGACTCTTATAGACTTTGCTGGCATGCGTGTTTCCTTACAGTATTGATTAAAATCTGCAAAAACATGAACAACACAGCAAAAAAGCAACGAGTGCACATGGCCTTTAAGTGTAGGCTCCCATTAATCACCATTTACAACTGCTCTATAAAATACATATTAAAGAAGCACTCCCATCTACAGTAATGTTCAAAATAATAGCAGTCCAATATGACTACCAGATTATTCACTGTTTTTGGTATAAATTCTATTACCACATGTCAAAGAATTTACCAGTTGGTGGAGTAGATTCTTAGAAAACCTCCAGACTTGGCATTCATGATCTGCAGGTTTTTGAGTCTGTGTATTTGAATAATTAATTGACAGGCGGTGTGTTCAGAATAGCAGTGTGGAGTTACATTAGTGAGGTCGTGAGGTCAGTAATTCTGTGAAGAAACGTGGGAATCAGGCGGCCCTTATTTAAGGGTGAATCCAGCACATCTTTACATGCATCTCTCCTTAGGCTGCTTTCCCACTGCGTTATTACCTACGTTCATTGGTTCTGTCGGGGCCTCCGTCCAAACCCCCTCGCAAAACTGGTTTCGCACGCAGGTGCCGATGAGGCTATTGATTGTAAAGGATCAGACGGAGTCAGCGTGTGCTCTGTCTTGCACCATTTTCTTGCATATACACTTTCTGTAGGCAGACACCAAAATGTAGAAGTATTGTGTTTTTTTTTTTCTGTTTTTTTCTATTTACATCTACTGGGTTAGTAACGGGGGTATCTGACAGACCCCCACCCATTACAAACACGAGGGCTGTAGGCTGCCATTAACTCCTTATTACCGTATTTGCCATTGCAACAGGGCAATGGGAAGAGCCTGACCCAAAGCCAGAATTGGCAAAGCTAATCGATGCATCACTTTTGGGGCGGCTGCGGGCTGTAATGTTAGCTGGAAAGAGCCAAATAACCATAGCCCTTCCCACCCTATTAATATGAGCCCCCAGTTGTCTGCTGTACCTTTGCTGGTTTTAGAAAACTGGGGGGGGGGGGGGAGGGGGAGCCCCATGTAATTATTAAATAAGTTAAACAATTTAAAAAAAAAAACGCGTGGGATTCTCATCTATCACAGCAGACAGCTATAGGTTTCAGCCCACAGCTGCTGCTGTTCTTGTGCTGGATATAAAAAATGTAGGTGACCCTACGTCATTTTTTTTATTACCAAAAAAATAATTTAGAAAAACAGCTGTCCAAGCTAGCTATCGCTCTATTTATCAAGCTATTCTGTTATTTTTTTCTTTCTTTATTATTATTATTATTATCATCATCATAATCATTATTATTCTACATGTTCTTTTTATTCTGTTTATCAATAGATTTAACTTAAAAACCAAATTGGGCAAAAATGCAGGTAAAAACACGGGTGCATTTTTTGGGGGCTAAAAACGTGCATCTTTGTGGTCACCACAAAAATGCAGCGTGCGCACATAGCTTAAGGGTGCGTGCCCACAATCAGTGTTAGCCTTATTTTGGACGTAGCATGTTTTCGCTGCGCCCCAAACGTAGCATTGTACAGTACAAGCACAGTAGATGGGATTTACAGAAATCCTATGTCCATTGTGCTCCTTTTAGATGCTCTGTAAACTGACCTGGGTGTGGGTTTTTGAGCTGCAGCATATGAATTTTTTTATGTAGAGACGTGAGTAATCGCAATGCCAGAACACAGCGAAAATCCACTTTGCCTAAAATCCTGATTGTGTGCACGGACAGTGAGTTCTCCCGCACAGGACACTGCATCCAGAACACAAGGAAGCCTGAGTGTGGGCACATACCCTAAGATTTATACTATGTAGACATCACATAGACTTCCTAAACATATTATATAGTATTACGTATATCACAGACACACAGCAAGTACTACATACACCATGCAGACCTAGTACAGGAGCCATACTCCACATATACACTGCAGGGAGGGAGAAAACTACATTTGTGGAGGACAAATAAGAGGTTTGCTGGAGATGGGGAAAACAATGCTACATCTGAAATCTCTTGAGGACAGACATCATAAATGAATTTACTCTAAACAGCCTCATGAATGCAACATAGCAACCCTAATTACCATCAGCAAGGAGATCAACACATGGCAGACATGTCAGGACAAGTGAGGACGTCCATGCTACATTGTGTAAGTCACTACCTGTCCGCACTTCCAATGTTTGGGAGCTTTTGTCTTCACCATCGTATTGTGACATGTCATGACTGAACTCCGACAAGCTGATAAAGTCAGCCCCTCTAACTTCTCTGCAGCAGAGAACAGGAGTGGTTTTGCTGGACTTACCCAAGTGATCACAGTACCCACAAAGCAATGTGGTACAGTCAAGTATTAGACAATTTTGGAAAAGACCGTAGTTGATATCAAAGTTTTATTCACATCACTGTTTTGTATTGTCAGGTATAAATACAGACCGCTATTCTATAGGAGTATGTGTGCCTGGGGCGTTCCAATGTGAATATCCTGTGGAAGGTTGCACGTTTCATTCTTTGTATTGTATACCTTTGAATGTAATCGCTATGGGATTCTAGAATGCAAACTACTGAATTTTGGATTTGTGGAGACCAAAAAGCCACGTTTAGCCTAAGGCTGTGTGCCCACGTGTGCGTATTGCATGCAGTGAAGATTGTGCATAATCTGTGCCCATGTGGTGTTTTACAACGCAGCGATTTGCATGCTGCCAAATCACTGCGTTCTAAAAAGCAACATGTCACTTCTTTCGTGCGCTTCGCATGCGGTCTCCATTCTGTCTATAGGGAGAGGCAGCATCCAGAGCGCACAAATTCTGCAGTCACCAAAGTTTCAGAACGGAGCTTTTCAGCTGCGCTCTGAAGCGGACATGCAGTGACAAAACGCTGCGGTGAAGAGTGCACACACGTGGGCACATAGCCTAAGTCAGGGTAACCCCGTCACGACCTAGGATGTAATGGTACGTCCTAAATCATGAAGGGGTGATCACCACCAGCTGCTGTGGTAAGCCAATGGTAATACCCGCACATGTCTGCTGATCTGAACAGCAGATATGTGCCTCGCAGGCGCAGGTTGATTTGCGATCCACCCGAACCGGTTAACCCCTTAAATCGCTTTGTCAAAATGTGACAGTACGATTTAATACACCGCAGAGGGGAAACGCGGTTTTACTCGCAGCGATCACGGGGAGCCAATGGTTGCCATGGTAGCACAGGGTCATGTGAGGACTCCTATCACTATCATGACGTGGTTACTGTTACAGCCGACAGAGTAGTGGCTGTAACAAGCAGGGCTGTGGAGTCGGTAAGCCAAACCTGAGACTCGGACTCCTCAATTTCCCTTGCACCGACTCAGACTCTACGACTCCGACTCCCACATATATTGCTTATATTTAAGTGAAAAATTTATTGTAGTACAATGTGAACATCAGACATTTAATCATTTTTATGATACAATAATAAAGATATAGAACATAAAATATATTTATTGGAATATAACTTTAAAACACAAAAAACTGTAATCAATTGTAAATATGTAATACACTATGTAATAGATATTATATTATGATATAATATATATATTATATATATATAATATATATATGTGTGTGTGTGTGTGTGTGTGTGTGTGTGTGTGTGTGTGTGTGTGTAATAAACTATGCAAGTGGCAAGAAGCAGTTTTCAACAAAAACATAGTAAATAACTTTTGCGCAGTCTATGAATTTGTTCTAAGAAATAGAATTGCCTCCATCAGATCCTCCTTCACAGATGACCTCAAATCTGACCTAATAATGTTAAGGCTAGAGAACAACCTCTCTACAGGAACTTGGGTTGGAGGCAAAGCCGTAACCACATGGGCAACATCTCTAACAATTTCCAGGTATAAAGGAATTGCCTCATGCACAGTCAGTTTTGATGAACGGTGGAATTTTTCTATTATTTGAGAGCAAGTGAAAAATTTTACTGAAATCTGGTCAATCTGCTGCTATATGAGAGGGAGTGAAAATCTTTTTCCTTGCGGCAACGCTTTGCCTGCTCTATGTCATCCAAATACTTGTCAAAAGTTAAACTCCTCATCTGATGAGGATGAAGATATGGCAGCAGTAGCACTGTCAGGCCCCAAGTCCTCTTGCGCCTGGCAGTCCTAACTGCTACCTCACTCAAAGCTTCTTCTCCTTTAGTAAGCAGTTGATCATCAAGCAGTATACGATGACTTGGGTTCACAAACAGCTGCCAGAAGAATTTTATTTTCCAATAGCTGTGTCTCTCTCTGTTTCATTGAAGCAGAAATGCCATCTGCGATTAAACCTCCTCTTTGGCAAAATAGGCAAAATAGCAAGTTCTTCCACTCCCTTATGAAAATGCCAGGAGTTAAATCCTCAGCTTGTAATTTTTTAGTAACGGTAAATGGATGATTAAGCAATTCCTTCAATTCAGCCACCTGTGTCCATTGACCTTCATTTAGAGTTACCTGAGGGTTCACCATATCTATAAGAAACGATTTTAGTTCAAGCAATCGCTCAATCATTAAATAAGTGCTGCCTCACCGAGTGGCTTGATCAACAATTGCTCCTTTCCCAGCACGTCTCTTCAAGATGGAATCAATTTTAGGGGTTCTGGCGGCAATAACTACCATATTTTTCGGACTATAAGACGCACCTGACCATAAGACGCACCCTGGTTTTAGAGGAGGAAAATAGGAAAATAAAATTTTAACCAAAAAATATGGTCATGACACACTGTTATGGGGCGAGGATCTGCTGCTGACACTGTTATGGGGGTAATGTCCCCAAATTCTCTACTAAGGTACCCCATTCTGATAAGGATCCTCCTGCCTTGTATATGATCCTGCTCATATACCCCCCATCCTGCTAATAATATACCCCCATCCATCCTGCTCATGATATGCCCCCATCCATCCTGCTCATGATATGCCCCCATCCATCCTGCTCATGAAATGCCCCAATCCATCCTGCTCATGAAATGCCCCCATCCATCCTGCTCATGAAATGCCCCCATCCATCCTGCTCATGAAATGCCCCCATCCATCCTGCTCATGAAATGCCCCCATCCATCCTGCTCATGAAATGCCCCCATCCATCCTGCTCATGAAATGCCCCCATCCATCCTGCTCATGAAATGCCCCCATCCATCCTGCTCATGAAATGCCCCCATCCATCCTGCTCATGAAATGCCCCCATCCATCCTGCTCATGAAATGCCCCCATCCATCCTGCTCATGAAATGCCCCCATCCATCCTGCTCATGAAATGCCCCCATCCATCCTGCTCATGAAATGCCCCCATCCTGGTAAATGGCGTGTATCCTGTGGCACAGGAAAAAATAAATAAACGTTTATACTTACCCTTCCTCACTCCCTGAAGCACCGATCTCTGTCTCAGCTGCAGCGCCGCTGTGTGGAGCAGTCACCGGTGTCTGCAGCATCGCGTCTTCCTGTCTGTGCCGGCGGTAAGCTGATCGATTCTGGTGGATACTAGCGGCGCGCACAGCGATGACGTCATCGCGGTGTGCGCCGCTAGTGTCCAGATCAGCTGACCGCCGGCACAGACAGGAAGACGCGATGCTGCAGGGGGGCGGCTCCACACACGGTGACGGGTGAGTACACTGATTCACTGCACCCCGCGCTGATAATGATGCACGGGGGGCAGTGAATACAGCCGCACATGATCACTCCAGGCTGTAGTTGCCAGGGGTGATCACGGCCGGCTGCTAATTATGCACGCACCCCCACCCCCCGCCCATCACCCCGCCCACCTGTCAGCGCCGGTTTCGCTGAGAGATGATGGGCGGGAGGATGGGCGTGCATATGTAATGAGCGGGCCCACGTGGTCATGGCAGGCTGTTACAGCCTGCTCGTGCCGCCGATGACCCGCTGCACCCTCATTCCCCGCAGCCTTATAGTCAGACCATAAGACGCACCCCCCACTTTCCCCCAACATTTGGGGGGAAAAAAGTGCGTCTTATGGTCCGAAAAATACGGTAATTTTCTCACTTTTCCAATTAGATTTCCAGCATGTCCCTCTTGCAGACTATCGCTTATTGCCAGCTGCAGCATGTGCACAACACAGCGCATGTGATGAATATGAAAGTGTTTAGAATTAGATGATCTTGTTGAAGCTGCTTCAAAAGTATCATTTTGCTGTTCTTCTGCTGTAATAATCGACTTGTTCCTTGGTTACATGAACAGCACTGTGGCTTTATCTCACACATACTGAATCCTAAATTTTCTTCTAGCTGTTGTTCATTATTCTCATTCCTCAATTTAATTGTACCTATTATTGAATAATTGTCCGTTATTTTTCTAATCTGCTTTTGCTATTGAAAAAAATGATCTATGAGCTCAAAAACCTTTCGGGCGATGCGGTTTTTCAAAAGTGTGTGAATGTAGCCTTAGATCAGGAATAGAACAGACATTTATAGGAAATTTCATAACTTACCCAAATTCCTATGAAAAAATATTCAGCACATTCTACATTGAACTACTGTACCATATTTAAAAGATAAAGGAAAAAGTTTTCCAGCGCCAAGGATGAAGTATAAAATCCTTTTTTATTAAATGACAAAAAGTAAAAATCCAGCAGGTACCATATGCATGTCAGAAAATTGCAGAATAACGCGTTTCGACGCTTCAGGTCTTAGTCATCTTAGAACCTGCAGTATTTCTGCTGATCAGAGCGATGCTGCGATCAGACTGCCGATCCTTACAGCCCCTTAGAAAGACTAGTAAAACAAAAAAATTGGTATCACCGTATTCAGAAATAACCAATCTATGAAAATATAAAGTCAATTAATCTGATCGGTAAATGGTGTAGCGGCAAAACAATTCCAAAACGTCAAAATTATGTTTTTTTGGTCGTCACAAAATCTGAGCAAAATGCACCAACAGGCGATCAAAAAGTAGCATCTGCGCAAGAATGGTACCATTATTATTTATTATTACCATTAAAAATGTCCGCTTGAGACAGAAAAAAATAAGCCATAACAGATCTCCATATCTTGGAAAATGAAAACGCTACAAGTTGCGGAATATGACGCAAAGAAGTGCGCCACTTTTTTGGACAAACCTGATTTTTTTTTTAAACCTCTTAGATAAAAGTAAACCTATACATGTTTGGTGTCTACGAACTCGTACTGACCTGAGGCATCACATCGACACATTAATTTTACCATATAGTGAACACTGAATAAAATACTCTGAAAACAATAGTGCAATCACACTTTTTGTGCAAGTTTTCCAGTAAACGGTAGTTTTTAGTATGGTGAAACTTATGATTTCATTTAAAAGTACAACTTGTCCCACAAAAAACAAGCCCTCATATGGCAAGATTGATGGAAAAATAAAAAAGGTATGGCTCTCGGAAGAAGGGGAACAAAAAAAAAAAAAAAAGAACGAAAAAGGAAAATTTCCCGGGGGTGAAGGCGTGAAGAGAGCCTTATGAGTAGGATTGGCTAATGGGTCAAATATAGGCTCCGAAAAGGATATAGAAAAAGGCCAACTTCAATTTAATATTAGAGATGAGCAAGTAAATTCACAGGACTTGCAGCAGCATGAAGAAAGCCCAGCAAACCACCTACCTGCTGGATTCCCCGATGCCTCTTATCTGCAGGCACCAGGCAAGATCACTGTTAGGCTATGTGCGCATGTTGCGTATTTACATGCAGTTACGCTGCGATCTGCACCGCAGCGTAACTGCATGCGTCCTGCGTCCCCAGCATAATCTATGAAGATTATGCTGGAGACGTGCGCACGTGGAGTCTTAGAGCGCAGCGCTTCGGCTGCTGCCCGAAGCGCGCGTTCTAAGAAGTGACATGTCACTTCTTTCCTGCGCTTTGCCTGCAGTCCCCACTCTGTCTATGGGAGGGGCTGCAGTCAGAGCGCATGGAATCGGCTTTTTTTTTTTTCATTTCTGCAGCGATTTGAAGCACACGTGTGCTGTTCAAATCGCTGCAGAAATGTCTGCAGTGACCGTACGCAACATGCGCACATAGCCTTACAGCGTGAAACATGCATGACATCACGCCAGGCTTACTAATCAGAAGAGGTGCCAGGGATGCCAGCAGCTAGGAGAACGGTCACAGGGCTCCCGTTATGGGACCGCAGACTTGGCTGTTGGACCAGGGCCCTGTGAATCGATTCACTCTTCTTTACTAAAAGGTAACTTGTCAGGTGATTCATGCTGCATGATCGTGCATAAAATCACAAAATCACTGCACAATTGCCGCCAGATAATTAGTATACACATTCCCAACACCACTTCAAGGTGATTGATCGGGCTTTTCCCTGGTGTGTACAGAGCAAGAGACCTGTCAATCATCAGAAGCTAATCTGTACAGTACAATTACTCTGAAATGCCGGAGATCAGAGAATAATATGCCTGGCTACAATCGTGCAGCCAAGCTGCAATTCACCACAGGTTACTTTTAATAACTAGGGCTACGACAAAAATGAGTTTGCATCATATCTTAAGGGTAAAACTGAGCTGCTTCCTGAGATCCCTGTAAGTTAGATATAAAGTAAAATATATCTGATGTAGAAGAAGGTGCAATTGTCAAAATGTTGGGAGAGCGCAACAGATAATGTAAAAGTGGTTTTAATGCTCCAAGAGCAAAATAGATAAGGAACAACATACAAGACTTATTTTCATAAAAATTCAGCAAGCTGCAGTTTTATATGCAGCATAATTCAAAGATAATGTAGTGAATAGTGTGCATTACTTGTATGCTGCAGTGTGAATGTAGCATTAGTGGTACATCTAAGGATTACATATACCATCTAATACACAACTTTATACAACAATATAAAAATGGAGGTTCATGGATACATTTGATGTGTACGCTCAGAGCGTTCCCACAATCTAGGCCAAACATACTGGATAAGCAGACTGAATGCACCCTGAAGGTTAAGACACAAGAGCAGTGCATAAACATTTACACAGACATACTAACTAACAAGTGACTCAATACCAGTCACCAAATATTTCAAACATGTTATGGGCTTATGATGTGGTTACATAAGACATCACAAATTTGAGAAATAAAAGAGGATAGACCTTGTGTCAAATTATATATTATAGGCTACACCCTACACTACACCCATTTCACCATTACATCTTCCCCTGGATACATTGAGATGTTAGAAAGTCATGAATGAATACTATAAAAACAATCTATATATAGAATTGCCTTATTCTGTCTGTCTGTCTGTCTGTCTCCAAAATTGTGTCCTTACGGTGACACAAAGCTGATTGGCCGCTGAACTCGCCATGGCCCCGCCCCCCCGCGCGGATTGGCAGCTCGCCTCGCCTCGGCTCCCCCCCCCCACGGATTGGTCGCTCGCCTCAGCCTGGCCCCACCCTCCGCACGCATCGCCAGACATAACCTTGCGCTGCTGGGATCGTGACGGAGCCGGTGAACGCTGGTAACCATTATACACATCGGGTAACTAAGGTCCCTTAGTTACCCGATGTGTATCATAGTTACCAGCGTACACCGGCTCCCGGTACACATGTGCAGGGAGCCGGCATTATACTCCTCTCCCCCCAGGACTACTCTTCCTATTATAGTCCTCCTATTATACTCCTCTCTGAGTATAATAGGAGAACTATTATAGCATGGGGGATGGAGCACGATGGGGTGCGCAGCATGGGGGATGTAGCACGATGGGGGGTGCGCAGCATGGCGGATGGAGCACGATGGGGAGTGCGCAGCATGGAGGATGGAGCACGATGGGGAGTGCGCAGCATGGGGGATGGAGCATGATGGGGGGTGCGCAGCATGGGGGATGGAGCACGATGGGGGGTGCGCAACATGGGGAATGGAGCACGATGGGGAGTGCGCAGCATGGGGGATGGAGCACGATGGGGAGTGCGCAGCATGGGGGATGGAGCACGATGGGGGTGCGCAGCATGGGGGATGGAGCACGATGGGGGGTGCCCAGCATGGGGGATGGAGCACGATGGGGAGTGCGCAGCATGGGGGATGGAGCACGATGGGGAATGCGCAGCATAGGGGATGGAGCACGATTGGGGTTGGGCAGCATGGGGGATGGAGCACGATGGGGGGTGCGCAGCATGGGGGATGGAGCACGATGGGGTGTGCGCAGCATGGGGGATGGAGCACGATGGGGAGTGCGCAGCATGGGGGATGGAGCACGATGGGGTGTGCGCAGCATGGGGGATGGAGCACGATGGGGAGTGCGCAACATGGGGGATGGAGCACGATGGGGAGTGCGCAGCATGGGGGATGGAGCATGATGGGGGGTGCACAGCATCGGGGATGGAGCACGATGGGGAATGCGCAGCATGGGGGATGGAGCACGATTGGGGGTGCGCAGCATGGGGGATGGAGCATGATGGGAGGTGCACACCTGCCCCCAACACACACACACACACAACACACCACACACACACTGGGAACCACAAACACCGCCCTACACAGACACCCACACACACAGACAACGCCGCACACACACAACACCCAACACACAAACACCGCGGCATACATAAATATACGCACATACCGCACAACACACACATTGCACAAAACATACCTCCCCCCAAAACACACCACACCCACACAAACCGCGCAACACACACACACACAACGCTACAGACACACAGCGCTCCACAAACAACGCAACACACGCAACACACATACAACACCGCTCTCACCCCCCGCCACACCCAGACAACACCCAGAACATGTACAGCGCCCTACACAAACACTTGGTAACTACACACAACAACATCTATATATATATATATATATATATCTCTATCTATCTATCTATCTATATATATATATATATAACAAAAATCATACATGAACTACACAATACGTAAATCCTAGAATACCCGATGCGTAGAATCGGGCCACCTTCTAGTAAATACTATAAGAGACACAGGCCCTTGAGCTTCAGATAGAAATGTACCCAGAGAAAAAACTACCTTATTCTTCTTTATAGGCACACTGTACTGCATATTTCCCAGGGGGCAATGCCCCTAGGATTTCACTGTATTGAGCGCCCTCGTTGGCTGCCGGCAGTGTTTTCTCTGGCTGGTCTCCCCGAGATCAGTGATTGTTTTGTCTTGTTGGTCTACTAGGCATTGCTCCCACCTGGCCAGAATCCTACTCCACACTGATGAGGGGCAATACCCCGAAACAGCTGTCTGTGGATGGATACCTGGCCTTGGTATTTTCCTTGTCATATCTTTAAACTTGTGAAAGAGTTGGATATTGACTAAAAGGGCCACTTCATATGGTGGTTATGGTGGTCTCCTAAAAAGAGCCACTCCTTGGCTAGGTCCTTCCCAGAGGGAAATCTGGCTAGTTTGTGTTGAGACTCCTAACAGAGGCTCCACGGACTTTTTTGATTTGATTATTCTTCTTTATAGGCACACTGTACTGGTACACAAAGCTACAGCACTGTATACTAAAACACTTCTACAATACTTATGGCCTTGGCTATAGAGCCTGTGGCTCAAAGCTAAGGGTACCGTCTCACTAAACGACGTACCAGCAATTCCGACCACGATATGATCTGGTTGGGATCGCTAGTGCGTCGCTACATGGTCGCTGGTGAGCTGTCAATCAGGCAGATCTCACCAGCGACCAGCTAGCAGCGACTCGTGGAAACGATGCTGCGCTTGGTAACCAAGGTAAATATCGGGTAACTAAGCAAAATACTTTGCTTGGTTACCCGATATTTACCCTGGTTACCAGCGCACACCGCTTAGCGCTGGCTCCCTGCACTCGTAGCCAGGGTACACATCGGGTTACTAAGCAAAGCGCTTAGCTTCGTTACCCGATGTGTACTCTGGCTACGTGTGCAGGGAGCCAGCACTGACAGCGGCGTACGCTAGTAACCAAGGTAAATATCGGGTAACCGAGCAAAGCGCTTTGCTTAGTTACCTGATGTGTACCTTGGTTACCAGCGTCCGCAGCTTCCAGAAGCAGTCTCCCTGCTCCCTGCACATTCAGATCGTTGCTCTCTCGCTGTCAAACACAGCTATGTGTGTGCTTCACAGCTGGAGAGCAACGAGCAAAAAATGAACCAGAGCAGTGTGTAACGATCAGCGATTTCACAGCAGGGGCCAGGTCGCTGCTTAGTGTCACACACAGCGAGATCACTGACAAGGTCACTGGTACGTCACAAAACCTGTGACTCAGCAGCGATCTCAGCAGCGATCTCGCTAGCGATCTCGCTATGTGAGAAGTACCCTAAGGCTGCTGACTATTATACAAGAGGTTGTGAGGCAAAATCCTGAGGCGGGATAAGAGATGGAAAAGCAGAGTGTTAATGAATATACCGAACACAGATTCCGCCCCTCCCTTGTGTCAGAGGAGAACAATCACAGTACACATCCCGCAGTGTGGGGCTGGTCCCGCTGGATCTGGGACAGTAGTGCAAATGTTTTGTCTTTAAACTCAGCAGCAGTGAAAGATGAAAGGACAAACAAGTAAAATCTTAAACTTACTAAGATCTTCCGCGAGTTGGACCCTTTTTCCGGTCAGCAGATTAACTTTTTTATCGTTGGCTTCAGCAAAGTCTTCCAAGACTTCTTTTACATTCTTCTCTAAACGTCTTACTGTGTGAAAGAGAAAGGACAATTACTGCTTAATAATAAGGATACAATACTCAAAGCATCGTCAAAGTCAGAAAACACCTTAGATCTTATTCATATTAGTGATTTATTTTAAGTAAAAAAACAGATATTTTCATCAGTATGTCAAGTCAGTTTTTAACATTAATATTTTCGTTTTTGTCATATGCATAAATGAGATGTTTCTCACGCTTCACCTGTCAAACATTCAGTGAAAAACTGACAGCACTAGGATGCAACCAGGGTGCGGTTTGCAGTCTGAATTTTCCATGACCCCAGACGTTTGGATTGGAGACTTTGACTCAGCTATGATCACAAGGACTCCTCAATTTTAATTTGCAGGACACTCGGCATGTGACCAGTCTCATAGTCAAAACTGGTTAAGCCCTGTGTGCACGATGCATTTTTTCACATTTTTTGGGTGCAGTTTTGGTCTCAAAACTGCATGAATTTCCTTCCCCAGCAAAGTCTATGAGATTTCATTTTTGCTGTCCGCACGTTGTATTTTTTTTCCGGCTGCATCTCTGTGGTGACCACAAAGAAGCAGCATGTTGATTCTTTATGCGTTTTTAGCCAGCGTTTCAAAATGGATGCGTTTTTGCCAAAAGAAGGGAATTTTGTTACTTACCGTAAATTCCTTTTCTTCTAGCTCCTATTGGGAGACCCAGACGATTGGGTGTATAGCACTGCCTCCGGAGGCCACACAAAGCATTACACTAAAAAGTGTAAGGCCCCTCCCCTTCTGGCTATACACCCCCCGTGGGATCACTGGCTCACCAGTTTTAGTGCTAAAGCAAGAAGGAGGAAAGCCAATAACTGGTTTAAACAAATTCACTCCGAAGTAACATCGGAGAACTGAAAACCGTTCAACATGAACAACATGTGTACCCGAAAAAAACCAACAATCCCGAAGGACAACAGGGCGGGTGCTGGGTCTCCCAATAGGAGCTAGAAGAAAAGGAATTTACGGTAAGTAACAAAATTCCCTTCTTCTTCGGCGCTCCATTGGGAGACCCAGACGATTGGGACGTCCAAAAGCAGTCCCTGGGTGGGTAAAGAAATACCTCATGTTAGAGCTGCATAGACAGCCTTCCCCTACGGGGAGGTAACTGCCGCCTGCAGGACTCTTCTACCTAGGCTGGCGTCCGCCGAAGCATAGGTATGCACCTGATAATGTTTGGTGAAAGTGTGCAGACTCGACCAGGTAGCTGCCTGGCACACCTGTTGAGCCGTAGCCTGGTGTCGTAATGCCCAGGACGCACCCACGGCTCTGGTAGAGTGGGCCTTCAGCCCTGATGGAACCGGAAGCCCAGCAGAACGGTAGGCTTCAAGAATTGGTTCTTTGATCCATCGAGCCAGGGTGGCTTTTGAAGCCTGCGACCCTTTGCGCTTACCAGCGACAAGGACAAAGAGTGCATCCGAGCGGCGCAGGGGCGCCGTGCGGGAGATGTAGATTCTGAGTGCTCTTACCAGATCTAACAAATGTAAATCCTTTTCATACCGAAGAACTGGATGAGGACAAAAGGAAGGCAAGGAGATATCCTGATTAAGATGAAAAGAGGATACCACCTTAGGGAGAAACTCCTGAATGGGGCGCAGCACTACCTTGTCCTGGTGGAACACCAGGAAGGGAGCCTTGGATGACAGCGCTGCTAGCTCAGACACTCTCCGAAGAGACGTGACCGCCACTAGAAAGACCACTTTCTGTGAGAGACGAGAAAGTGAAACATCCCTCAGAGGCTCGAAGGGCGGCTTCTGGAGAGCAACTAGTACCCTGTTTAGATCCCATGGATCTAACGGCCGCCTGTACGGAGGGACGATATGACAAACCCCCTGCAGGAACGTGCGCACCTGAGAAAGTCGTGCTAGACGCTTCTGAAAAAACACGGATAGTGCCGAGACTTGCCCCTTAAGGGAGCCGAGCGACAAGCCCTTTTCCAACCCAGATTGCAGGAAGGAAAGAAAAGTAGGTAACGCGAATGGCCAGGGGGATACTCCTTGTGCAGAGCACCAGGATAAGAAAATCCTCCACGTTCTGTGGTAGATCTTAGAAGAAGTGGACTTCCTAGCCTGTCTCATGGTGGCAACGACTCCTTGGGATAATCCTGAAGACGCTAGGATCCAGGACTCAATGGCCACACAGTCAGGTTCAAAGCCGCAGAATTCCGATGGAAAAACGGCCCTTGGGACAGTAAGTCTGGTCGGTCTGGTAGTGTCCACGGTTGGCCGACCGTGAGATGCCACAGATCCGGGTACCACGACCTCCTCGGCCAGTCTGGGGCGACGAGTATGACGCGGCTGCAATCGGATCTGATCTTGCGTAGCACTCTGGGCAAGAGTGCCAGAGGTGGGAACACATAAGGGAGCCGGAACTGCGACCAATCTTGCACTAAGGCGTCTGCCGCCAGAGCTCTTTGATCGCGAGACCGCGCCATGAACGTCGGGACCTTGTTGTTGTGCCGCGACGCCATTAGGTCGACGTCCGGCACCCCCCAGCGGCGACAGATTTCCTGAAACACGTCCGGGTGAAGGGACCATTCCCCTGCGTCCATACCCTGGCGACTGAGGAAGTCTGCTTCCCAGTTTTCTACGCCCGGGATGTGAACCGCTGATATGGTGGATGCTCTGTCCTCCACCCACAACAGAATCCGCCGGACTTCCTGGAAGGCTTGCCGACTGCGTGTCCCTCCTTGGTGGTTGATGTATGCCACCGCTGTGGAGTTGTCCGACTGAATTCGGATCTGCTTTCCTTCCAGCCACTGCTGGAAGGCTAGTAGGGCAAGATACACTGCCCTGATTTCCAGAACATTGATCTGAAGGGTGGACTCCTGCTGAGTCCACGTCCCTTGAGCCCTGTGGTGGAGAAAAACTGCTCCCCACCCTGACAGACTCGCGTCTGTCGTGACCACTGCCCAGGATGGGGGTAGGAATGATCTCCCCTGTGATAATGAGGTGGGAAGAAGCCACCATTGCAGAGAGTCCTTGGCCGTCTGGGAAAGGGAGACTTTCCTGTCCAGGGAAGTTGACTTCCCGTCCCATTGGCGGAGAATGTCCCATTGAAGTGGGCGCAGATGAAACTGTGCAAACGGGACTGCCTCCATTGCTGCCACCATCTTCCCTAGGAAGTGCATGAGGCGCCTTAAGGAGTGCGACTGACCATGAAGGAGAGACTGTACCCCTGTCTGTAGTGACCGCTGCTTGTCCAGCGGAAGCTTCACTATCGCTGAGAGAGTATGAAACTCCATGCCAAGATACGTTAGTGATTGAGTCGGTGACAGATTTGACTTTGAAAAGTTGATGATCCACCCGAAAGTCTGGAGAGTCTCCAGCGCAACATTCAGGCTGTGTTGGCATGCCTCTTGAGAGGGTGCTTTGACAAGTAGATCGTCCAAGTAAGGGACCACCGAGTGTCCCTGGGAGTGCAAGACTGCTACCACTGCCGCCATGACCTTGGTGAAAACCCGTGGGGCTGTCACCAGACCAAATGGCAGAGCTACGAACTGGAGATGTTCGTCTCCTATCACAAAACGTAGAAAACGTTGGTGCTCTGTAGCAATCGGCACGTGGAGATAAGCATCTTTGATGTCTATTGATGCAAGGAAATCTCCTTGAGACATTGAGGCAATGACGGAGCGGAGGGATTCCATCCGGAACCGCCTGGCGTTCACATGCTTGTTGAGCAGCTTTAGGTCCAGAACAGGACGGAACGAGCCGTCCTTTTTTGGAACCACGAAGAGATTGGAGTAAAAACCTTGCCCTTGTTCCTGAAGAGGAACAGGGATCACCACTCCTTCTGCTCTTAGTGAGCCCACCGCCTGCAGAAGAGCATCTGCTCGGTCGGGATGTGGGGAAGTTCTGAAGAACCGAGGCGGAGGACGAGAACTGAACTCTATCCTGTACCCGTGAGACAAAATGTCTGTTACCCACCGGTCCTTGACCTGTGGCAGCCAAATGTCGCAAAAGCGGGAGAGCCTGCCACCGACCGAGGATGCGGAGGGAGGAGGCCGAAAGTCATGAGGCAGCCGCCTTGGAAGCGGTTCCTCCGGTTGCTTTCTTGGGGCGTGAGTGAGCCCGCCAGGAATCTGAGCCCCTTTGCTCCTTTCTGAGTCCCTTTGGACGAGGAGAATTGGGCCTTGCCGGAGCCTCGAAAGGACCGAAACCTCGACTGCCACTTCCTTTGTTGAGGTTTGCTTGATCTGGGCTGAGGTAAGGAGGAGTCTTTACCCTTGGACTGTTTAATGATTTCAGCCAATTGCTCACCAAACAGTCTGTCTACAGATAGTGGCAAGCTGGTTAAACATTTTTTGGAAGCAGAATCCGCTTTCCATTCTTTTAACCACAAGGCTCTGCGCAAAACCACCGAGTTGGCAGACGCCATTGAGGTACGGCTCGTAGAGTCCAGGACAGCGTTGATAGCATAGGTCGCAAACGCAGACATTTGCGAAGTTAAGGACTCCACTTGCGGCACTGCTGGACGTATGATAGAGTCCACCTGTGCCAGACCAGCTGAAATAGCTTGGAGTGCCCACACGGCCGCGAATGCTGGAGCAAACGACGCGCCGATAGCTTCATAGACAGATTTCAACCAAAGGTCCATCTGTCTGTCAATGGCATCTTTAAGTGAAGCCCCATCCTCCACTGCAACTATAGATCTAGCCGCAAGCCTGGAGATTGGGGGATCCACCTTTGGACACTGGGTCCAGCGTTTGACCACGTCAGGGGGAAAGAAGGGAATTTTGTTACTTACCGTAAATTCCTTTTCTTCTAGCTCCAATTGGGAGACCCAGACGATTGGGTGTATAGCTACTGCCTCCGGAGGGCACACAAAGCATTACACTAAAAAGTGTAAGGCCCCTCCCCTTCTGGCTATACACCCCCCGTGGGATCACGGGCTGCTCAGTTTTAGTGCAAAAGCAAGAAGGAGGAAAGCCAATAACTGGTTAAACAAATTCAATCCGAAGGAACATCGGAGAACTGAAACCATTCAACATGAACAACATGTGTACCCGAACAAACCAAAAATCCCGAAGGAAACAGGGGCGGGTGCTGGGTCTCCCAATTGGAGCTAGAAGAAAAGGAATTTACGGTAAGTAACAAAATTCCCTTCTTCTTCGGCCCTCCATTGGGAGACCCAGACGATTGGGACGTCCAAAAGCAGTCCCTGGGTGGGTAAATGAATACCTCAAGTTTGGACTGTAAAAACAGCCCTTCCCTACATGGAGGCAACCGCCGCCTGCAGGACTCATCTACTTAGGCTGGCATCCGCCTAAGCGTAGGCATGCACCTGAAAATGCTTGGTGAAGGTGTGCAGACTCGACCAGGTAGCCGCCTGGCACACCTGCTGAGCCGTAGCCTGGTGCCGTAATGCCCAGGACGCACCCACGGCTCTGGTAGAATGGGCCTTCAGCCCTGATGGAACCGGAAGCCCAGTAGCACGGTAGGCTTCAAGGATTGGTTCCTTGATCCATCAAGCCAGGGTGGATTTTGCAGCCTGCGACCCCTTGCGCTGACCAGTGACAAGGACAAAGAGTGCATCCGAGCGGCGCAGGGACGCCGTGCGGGAAATGTAGATTCTGGGTGCTCTACACCAGATCCAACAAAGCCATTACATATCGATGAAATGGATAAGGATAAAAGGAAGGTAAGGAGATATCCTGATTGTGATGAAAAGGGGATACCACCTTAGGGAGAAACTCTGGGATCGGGCGCAGCACTACCTTGTCTTGGTGAACACCAGGAAGGGAGCTTTGGATGACCGCGCTGCTAGTTCGGACACTCTCCGAAGAGACGTGACCGCTACCAGAAAGGCCACTTTCTGTGAAAGTCGAGAAAGTGAAACATCCCTCAGAGGCTCGAAGGGCGGCTCCTGGAGAGCAATTAATACCCTGTTCAGATCCCATGGGTCTAACGGCCCCTTGTACGGAGGGACAATGTGATAACCCCCCTGCAGGAACGTGCGTACCTGAGGAAGTCGTACTAGGCGCTTCTGAAAAAATACCGACAGCGCTGCGACTTGTCCTTTAAGGGAGCCGAGCGACAAACCTTTTCCCAGACCAGATTGCAGGAAGGGAGGAAAAAGGAGACAATGCAAATGGCCAGGGAGACACTCCCTGAGCAGAGCACCAAGATAAGAATAACTTCCACGTCTTGTGGTAGATCTTGGCAGACGTCGGCTTCCCAGCCCGTCTCATGGTGGCAATGACGTCTTGAGATGGTCCTGAAGACGCTAGGATCTCGGACTCGATGGCCACACAGTCAGGTTCAGGGCCGTAGAATTCAGTGGAAAAAACGGCCCTTGGGACAGTAAGTCTGGCCGGTCTGAGAGTGCCCACGGTTGGCCGACCGTGAGATGCCACAGATCCGGGAATCACGACCTCCTCGGCCAGTCTGGGACGACGAGGATGGCGCGGCGGCAATCGGAGCTGAGCTTGCGTAGCACTCTGGGCAACAGTGCCAGAGGTGGAAACACATAGGGTAGCTGGAACTGCGACCAATCCTGAACTAAGGCGCCTGCCGCCAGAGCTCTTTGCTCGTGAGACCGCGCCATGAAAATCGGGACCTTGTTGTTGTGCCGAGACGCCATTAGGTCGACGTCCGGCATCCCCCAGCGGCTACAGATTTCCTGACACCCTTCTGGGTGCAGAGGCCATTCCCCTGCGTCCATGCCCTGGCGACTGAGGAAGTCTGCTTCCCATTTTTCTACGCCCGGGATGTGAACTGCGGATATGGTGGATGCTCTGTCTTCCACCCACATCAGAATCCGCCGGATCGCCTGGTAGGCTTGGCGATGCGTGTTCCGCCTTGGTGGGTGATGTATGCCACCGCTGTGGAATTGTCCGACTGATTTCGGATCTGTTTTCCTTCCAGCCACTGCTGGAAGGCTTGCAGGGCAAGATACACTGCCCAGATTTCCAGAACATTGATCTGAAGGATGGACTCCTCTGAAGAGAGTCCTTGACCGTCTGAGAAGGGAGACGTTCCTGTCTAGGGACGTCGACTCCCCAACCCATTGGCAAAGCATGTCCCATTGAAGTGGACGCAGATGAAACTGCGCGAAAGTGACTGCCTCTGCATGAGGCGTCTTAAGGGGTGTGACTGGCCTTGAAGGAGAGACTGCACCCCCGTCTGTAGTGAACGCTGCTTGTCCAGCGGAAGCTTCACTATCGCTGAGGGAGTGTGAAACTCCATGCCCAGATATGTCAGCGATTGGGTCGGTGCCCGATTTAACCTTGAAAAGTTGATGATCCACCCGAAACTCTGGAGAGTCTCCAGCGCCACGTTCAGGCTGTGTTGGCATGCCTCTTGAGAGGGTGCCTTGACAAGTGGATCGTCCCAGTAAGGATCACAGAGTGACCCTGAGAGTGCAGGACTGCTCCCACTGCTGCCCTGAACTTGGTGAAAACCCGTAGGGCTGTCGCCAGACCGAAGGGCAGGGCTACGAACTGAAGATGCTCGTCTTCAATAACGAAACGTGGCAAACGCTGGTGCTCTGGAGCAATCGGCACGTGGAGATAAGCATCCTGATGTCTATTGATGCTAGGAAATCTCCTTGAGACATTGAGGCAATGACGGAGCGGAGGGTTTCATCCGGAACCGCCTGGCCTTCACGTGCTTGGTGAGCAGTTTTAGGTCCAGAACGGAACGGGAAGAGCCATCCTTTTTTGGCACCCCAATCAGATTGGAGGAAAAACCGTGTCTTGTTCCTGAAGAGGAACAGGGATTAACACTCCTTCTGCCTGCAGAAGAGCATCGGCTCGGGGGGGGGGGTGGGAAAGTTCTGAAGAATCGAGCCGGAGAACGAGAACAGAACTCTATCCTGTACACGTGAGACACAATGTCTCTCACCCACCGGTCTGTGACCTGTGGCAGCTAAATGTCGCCAAGCGGGAGAGTCTGCCACCAACCGCGGATGCGGAGAGAGAGAGCTGAAAGTCATGAGGAGACCGCCTTGGTAGCGGTTCCTCCGGCTGCCTTCCTTGGGCGTGATTGAGCCCGGCCGGAATCTGAGCCCCTCTGAGCCTTTTGAGCCCTTTTGGACGAGGACAATTGGGACCTGCCCGAGCCTGGGAAGGACCGAAACCTCGACTGTCCCTCCAGGACAGCATTAATAGGGTAAGTCGCAATGCAGACATTGCGAGGTTAAGGACACCACCTGCGGCACAGATGTACATGTGCTCAAGACCAGCTGCGCAAGACCAGCTGAAATAGCTTAGAGTGCCCCTACGGCTGCGAATGCCGGAGCAACCGACACGCTAATAGCTTCACAGACAGATTTCAACCAGAGGTCCATCTGTCTGTCAATGGCATCTTTAAGTGAAGTCCCATCTCCACTGCAACTATGGATCTAGCCGCAAGCCTGGAGATTGGGGGATCCACCTTTGGACCCTGGGTCCAGCGCTTGACCACGTCAGGGGGAAAGGGATAACGTGTATCCTTAATACGTTTGGAGAAACGCTTATCTGGTAAGCGTGGTGTTTCTGAACTGCTTCTCTGAAGTCAGCGTGGCCAGAAAAGTACTCAATATACGCATGAGATACTGAAAAGGGATTTCTCCTGCTGTGAAGCTGACTCCTCCACTGGGGGAGCTGAGGGAGAAATATCCAACATTCCATTGATGGACGCTATAAGATCATTCACTATGGCGTCACCATCCGGTGTATCCGGATTGAGAGCGGTGTCAGGATCAAAGCCCTGATCAGCTACGTCTGCCTCATCATACAGAGAGTCCTCCTGCTGGGACCCTGACCAGTGATGAAGCCGAGTGCCGCACCCAGCGAGCTGGCTTAGGCTGTCTGGGACTGTCGTCCGTGTCAGAGCCTTCACCCTGGAATGCCTGGGACCCCCCCGGAGCACTGATTATGTTCCAAATGAGGGTGGCCAGGGAGCATTGATCAAGATTGCCCATGGCCTGTCTGGACTGCAAAGTCTCTATCCCATGACAATCTATCAGCCGAAACTGCAACTCCGTCCCTGTCCCTGGACAGGGTTCTTTGGCCACCTCTAGTAGAGACCCCGGCTGACCAAGTGCTACAGGGGAGCATTTGCACACAATGGGGGTCAGTGGAACCTGCCGGTGGAACAGTATCACATGCAGTAAAAGCAGCATAGAAAGCCTGTGTTGCTTTTTTGCTGCTGTATTCTAGCCATCTAGGAGAATATAGCCAAGAATAGCGACCGTACAGTGCAATGTATAGCATACAAGCATAAGTACAAATGAACACTTCAGCACATGCAATACAAGCAGCATAGAAAGCCTGTGCCTTGGCACCCTTGCTTTTTTGCTGCTGTTGTCCAGCCATCTAGGAGAATATAGCCAAGAGTAGCGACCGTACAGTGCAATGTATAGCATACAAGCATAAGTACAAATGAACACTTCAGCACATGCAATACAAGCAGCCTATAAAGCCTGTGCCTTGGCACCCTTGCTTTTTTGCTGCTGTTATCTCGCCATCTAGGAGGGCATATAGCCAAAAATAGCGACCTACAGTGCAGTGTATAGCATACAAGCATAAAATACAAATGGACACTTCGGTATTTAGTGGGGTCAGCACTTCAGGTGCTGCTTACCGCCCGCCTATAACGCGGGTGTGTGGTCGCCAGAGCCCTGTGACTGGTTGCCCAGAGCTTGTCTCCGTTCCCCAGCTCGGACTGCGTGCAGGAATGGCTGCCGGCGTCCTGTGAAGAGGGGCGGGCCGTGGGCGTGCCCCAGACAAGAGCGGGAAACTGGCGTCCCACTGTGTCCAGTGAAGGGGGCTGGAGAATGCAAAGCAGACTCCAGCCCTCGGCGCTGACTTTCTGTACAGCGTCCCGCCTCTCCCCTGACTGGCAGGGCTGGGGGCGGGAACGAAACGAAAACTAGGCCGCAAAACCGGGGACTCGAGTAATAAGCGCGGCCGTCCATGTGCACCGCCAGCGCGGAAGTCCCCGGCGCACCACAAGTCCCAGCCGCGCCACAGTGTAAAAAACACCCAGCAGCGGCCGGCGCGGCAGTTCCCAATACATAAATTCACTCAGCAAAGCTGCAGTGAATAATAGCACGAGCGCTCCGCGCTGTTGCCCCCGGCGCACTAACACTCCCAGCAATGTTGGTGTGTGTGTGCGCGCTTGCCCGGGGACACAGAGTACCTTAATGTAGCAGGGTCCTGTCCCTGACGATACTCAGCTCCATATCCAGCAGGTTCTCTGGGTCTGTGGATGGAGCCCGGTCTCAGTGCCTGGAGACCTGTAAGATCCCACTTCACCCAGAGCCCTGAGGGGGGATGGGGAAGGAAAACAGCATGTGGGCTCCAGCCTCCGTACCCGCAATGGGTACCTCAACCTTACAACACCACCGACAAAAGTGGGGTGAGAAGGGAGCATGCTGGGGGCCCCATATGGGCCCACTTTTCTTCCAACCGACATAGTCAGCAGCTGCTGCTGACTAAAAACAGTGGAGCTATGCGTGGATGTCTGACCTCCTTCGCACAAAGCTTGAAAAACTGAGCAGCCCGTGATCCCACAAGGGGTGTATAGCCAGAAGGGGAGGGGCCTTACACTTTTTAGTGTAATGCTTTGTGTGGCCTCCGGAGGCAGTAGCTATACACCCAATCGTCTGGGTCTCCCAATGGAGCGCCGAAGAAAGGATAACGTGTATCCTTAAGACGTTTGGAGAAACGCTTGTCTGGATAAGCATGGTGTTTCTGGACTGATTCTCTGAAGTCAGCGTGGTCCAGAAAAGTACTCAGGTTACGCTTGGGATACCTGAAATGGAACTTCTCCTGCTGTGCAGCTGCCTCTTCTGCTGAAGGGGCTGGGGGAGAAATATCCAACAGTTTATTGATGGCCGCTATAAGGTCATTTACCATGGCGTCACCATCAGGAGTATCCAGATTGAGAGCGGTCTCAGGATTAGACTCCTGATCACCCTCCTCTGTCTCATCACGCAGAGACTCTTCTCGCTGAGACCCTGATCCGCGTGATGACGTGGAGGGTCTCTCCCAGCGAGCTCGCTTAGGCTGCCTGGGACTGTCATCTGAGTCAGAGCCTTCAGCCTGAGATGCCTGGGACCCCCTTGAAGCACGGATTAACTCCAACTGAGGGGGACCGGGGAACATTGACGCAGCAGTGTCCATGGTCTGAGTGACTGGCCTGGCCTGCAAGGTCTCTAGGATTTTTGTCATAGTGACAGACATCTTGTCAGCAAAAACTGCAAACTCTGTCCCCGTCACCGGGACAGGGTTCACCGGTGACTCTGCCTGGGCCACTACCACCATAGACTCCGGCTGACGAAGTGGCACAGGGACCGAACATTGCACACAATGGGGGTCTTTGGAACCTGCCGGTAGATCAGCCCCACAAGCGGCACAAGCAGCGTATACAGCCTGTGTCTTGGCACCCTTGCGTTTTGCGGATGACATGTTGTCGTCTCCTCAGAGCAATATAGGGTATACAGCCAAGAAGCGACCTTACAGTGCAATATATATATATATGGTATAGAGAAAAAAATACACCAATATAACACTGTGGCACTAGTGGGGCCAGCACTAATGTGCTGCTTACCGCCCGCTTAACGCGGGTGTGTGGTCGCCAGAAATCCCTTGTCTGGGTCTCCCAGAGCCTGTGTCCGTTCTCCAGCCAGACTGCATGTAGGAATGGCTGCCGGCGTCCTGTGGAGAGGGGCGGGCCCTGGGCGTGTGCAGACAAAGTGCGGGAAACCTGCGTCCCACTGTGCTCAGTGAGAGGGCTGGAGTATGTAAATAAGACTCCAGCCCTCAGCGCTGACTATCGTACAGCGTCTCTCCCTTGCCCTGATTGACAGGGTGGGGGCGGGAACGAAGCGGAGCTAGGCCGCAAAAGCCGGGGACTAGATTTATAAGCGCCGCCGTCGTAAAAGCACGGTCGGCGCTATCAGAGAAACTGCAGTGACTGTAACCCCAGCGCGCAGCGCTACTGTCCCCGGCGCACTAGCACACCCAGCAAGCCTGGAGTGTGCGCGGCCTGTCCATACGGGGACACAGAGTACCTGAATGTTGCAGGGCCTTGTCCCTGAACGGTACCCAGCTCCGTATCCAGCAGGTTCTACGGGTCTGTGGATGGAGCCCGGCCTCAGGGCTTGGGGGCCGGTAAGATCCCACTTCCTCAGAGCCCCTCAGGGGGATGGGGAAGGAAAGCAGCATGTGGGCTCCAGCCTCCGTACCCACAATGGGTACCTCAACCTTAACAAACACCGCCAATAGGAATGGGGTGAGAAGGGAGCATGCTGGGGGCCCTAGTATGGGCCCTCTTTCTTCCATCCGATATAGTCAGCAGCTACTGCTGACTAAACAGTGGAGCTATGCGTGGATGTCTGACCTCCTTCGCACAAAGCTTGAAAACTGAGCAGCCCGTGATCCCACGGGGGGTGTATAGCCAGAAGGGGAGGGGCCTTACACTTTTTAGTGTAATGCTTTGTGTGGCCTCCGGAGGCAGTGCTATACACCCAATCGTCTGGGTCTCCCAATGGAGCGCCGAAGAAATGCTGCATCTTTGTGGTCCCCACAAAGATGCAGAGTGTGCACATAGCCTTAAGGTGGTGTCACACATAGCGACGCAGCAGCGATCACGACCAGCGATCTGACCTTATCAGGATCGCTGCTGCGTCGTTACATGGTCGCTGGTGAGCTGTCAAACAGGCAGATCTCACCAGCGACCAGCCCCCAGCGACGAATGGAAGCGTAACTAATATTGGGTAACCAAGAAAAGCACTTCTCTTGGTTACCCGATATTTACCTTAGTTACTAGCGTCCGCCGCTCTCATGCTGCCAGTGCCGGCTCCCTGTTCCCTGCACTCCTAGCCAGAGTACACATCGGGTTAATTACCCGATGTGTACTCCAGCTACGTGTGCAGGGAGCAGGGAGCCGGCAAGCGGACGCTAGTAACTAAGGTAAATATCGGGTAACAAAGGAAAGGGCTTCTTAGTTACCCGACGTTTACCGTGGTTACAGCTTACCACAGGCTGCCAGACGCCAGCTCCCTGCTCGCTTCAGTTTGTCGCTCTCTCGCTGTCACACACAGTGATGTGTGCTTCACAGCGGGAGAGCAACGTCCAAAAAATGAAGCAGGACATTCAGCAACAACCGGCGACCTCACAGCAGGGGCCAGGTCGTTGCTGGATGTCACACACACCGACAGTGACGGGACGTCCCTGCTACATCACAGAAAATGGTGACTTAGCAGCGACGTCGTTGTCGCTATGTGTGACACCACCTTTACAGTCAGAGAAGTTATAAAATTTATGAAGACATCTCTTTGGTTTCTAGATAGGGGACATATCCCCCCCCCCACAATTAACATATGGGATTAATTAAAACAGGGTAAATGGAGAGAAATGACACGCATCTACTTTAAAGTAAGAGCCTCCTGCAATAACCAGGTTATTACAACAGATTATCTGCTGGGAGACAGATCGGGGGGGGGGGGGGGTCTGTGTATCCAGAACTGGAAAGGTGTCAAATGTGTCACCTCTGAAGTCAGTTCCGCTGAATTTCAAAAGATCGTCCCAGACTTTTTGGTGATGATAGTAAGTGATGAATTTTGGGGTTTGTAGCCATCCTATATTTATGGGCAATACATTTTCAGTTTTGCCATCCTGAGGGGAAAAACATGCATATTTGTGAAAAAAATAAATAAAAAATTGTGCTAATAAAATCAAATGCCAAATTGTGATCATTGTTCAAAGACAGGAAGATACATTGCTGAGTAGTAATTATATGTCTCACACTGGTAATGCCTCTGGAGGCAGATTCTCAGTGAGATCTTTGAGCTGTTCCACGCTTAGGACTTGACATTTACGTACAAGAAAAAACCTGAATTTTTCTAGAATAAGAGACTCAGGTTTAAGTTGCATGAATCACATGACTGGTCCCCTTTAAGCCCTTACCGACAAATGAAGTACTGGTACGTGATATGCCTGCTCCCTGGTACCGAGCCCACATCTTTGCCAGCAGATAATGGCTGTGTTATTGAGCCATCATCTGCCTCTAACAGCAGAGGGTGGAGCTCTATACAGCAATAATGTAAAAAAAAAATAAAAATTCGCCATTTTCCGAGAGCCGTAATGTTTTAAATTTTTGTAATATGGAGCTGTGTAAGGGGTTGTGCTTTGCACCCAGAGACGATGTGATTTCAATTTGAAGCAGATAATGTTAGGTTGACCTAACTGTTACAGCTGTTGCCAGCGATGTCCGAATGCGGAGAGAGTACCGGTAACCCCCCTCTGCTATTCCAGCCTCAATGAAAACCGGCAGACGCTGTTATACACATAAGACCTGGAGATGTGCGGCTCCCAAATAGAACTGTACTGATTTTGTTTACATTACAAAGTTATACAAAGTTGATTAGGGCGTAACCATGCAACATACATATTCATTAATCTACATTCATTAAAAGGCGTGGATTACATGTTCCCAGCAAGAGAAATTAACATAATGACTTTTATTCCCATAACAGTCTATAACATTTCTTCTTGCCATAATAAGATGTTTTTCAGTTGTTTCTAATTCAAAACATTCTGTGTCCTTGAGTTTGGTCTCAAAGTTTGTTACGTAAATAAGTCTGGTCTTGTTCTTGCAAAGGAGAATGAATTTCCATTATTTTTCTACCAAGTGAAAAAGTTAACTCTTTCCTCACAATACTATGTTTTGATCGCCTTTTAAATTTTCATATGTTCTTGCGCCAGCCGAAAAACTGAAATTCTAGCATTTCAAATATGTTTTACTTGTTACGCTGTTTACCAATCGGATTAATTTATTTTATATATTGATAGACTGGACTTTTCGAAACCAGCAATGCCAAGTTGTTGTGTTTTTTTTTTCTTTTTTAAAAAATGCTCTTTTGCCTCTAAAAAAGGGAATTTTGTTTACTTACCGTAAATTCCTTTTCTTCTAGCTCCTATTGGGAGACCCAGACAATTGGGAGACCCAGACAATTGGGTGTATAGCTTCTGCCTCTGGAGGCCACACAAAGTATTACACTTTAAAAAGTGTAACCCCTCCCCTCTGCCTATACACCCTCCCATGGACCACGGGCTCCTCAGTTTTGGTGCAAAAGCAGGAAGGAGAAAACTTATAAATTGGTCTAGGGTAAATTCAATCCGAAGGATGTTCGGAGAACTGAAGACCATGAACCAAAAGAACAATTCAACATGAACAACATGTGTACACAAAAGAACAACCAGCCCAAAGGGCACAGGGGCGGGTAATGGGTCTCCCAATAGGAGCTAGAAGAAAAGGAATTTACGGTAAGTAAACAAAATTCCCTTTTTCTTTGTCGCTCCATTGGGAGACCCAGACAATTGGGACGTCCAAGAGCAGTCCCTGGGTGGGTAAAAGAATACCTCAATAAAAATAGCCGAAAACGGCCCCCTCTTACAGGTGGGCAACCGCCGCCTGAAGGACTCGCCTACCGAGACTGGCGTCTGCCGAAGCATAGGTATGCACTTGATAGTGTTTCGTGAAAGTGTGCAGACTAGACCACGTAGCTGCCTGACACCTGCTGAGCCGTCGCCCGGTGCCTGTGCCTCCTTCCACACAAAGCATAAAACTGAAGAGCCCGTGGTCCACGGGAGGGTGTATAGGCAGAGGGGAGGGGTTACACTTTTTAAAGTGTAATACTTTGTGTGGCCTCCAGAGGCAGAAACTATACACCCCAATTGTCTGGGTCTCCCAATTGTCTGGGTCTCCCAATGGAGCGACAAAGAAATAAAGCAAAAAGTGCGTATGCTTGCTATCTGTGTAATTCTACTGACCAGGAGAATAATATTGCCAGGTCAGGTTTACCGTATAGTGAACATGGTAAATAAAAAACAAGCCCCAACACGGCTATGTCAGTGGAAAAATAAATAACGATTAAAGGGGTGGTTCACCCATTTTTTTTATTTTCTGTAGGAGTTCTACTTACCTTTCTAGGTTCTCCTTTGGCTTCTGTTTCCAGTTCTGGCACTGAGCGGCGCTATCCTGCACGCTCAGTGCCGGTCACATGACCCCCTGGAGCTGTGGCCGCCAGCATCCTCTTACGTCCCGGCATTTCCGGGCTCTCAAACTGGACGGGTACGTCAGAGGAGGCTGGCACCACTCAGATTGAGTGACAGGGCTGTGGGCGGTAACTACCGCACATCACAGCCCAGCATCGAGGGGAGGATCCGGAGGACGTCACTGTGGAGCCGGCGTCCTGCAGATGGTGAGGCACGGGGCGCCATTGTGCAGTGCAGGGGTGGGGGGGGGTCTTCAGCTGAATCCCCCCCTGCACGTAAGTATGTGATCACACTGTCCACCCCGCCCCACTCTGCTGCGATGTCAGGAGAGCGGCCTGTGTTGGGCAGTGTGATCATCTGCTCCTCCCAGCAGCAAGACACTGACAGGCATGTCACCGCTGTGCTCTGCCATCCGTCCTGCTGCATGGCACCAACTGTATGCACTCTGTCACCTGCACCACAAGTCGCAGAGTGGAGACAGTTGGTGACAGAGCACCTCTGCCCCCCCCCGTTTTTTCCCCACTCTCCTCTCTCCCCCCACTCTTTTCCCCCTCCCCTCTTCCCCCCTCTTATCCCTCTCTCCTCTCCCCTCTCTTTTCCCTCGATCTCTTTTCCTCCCCCTCTCTCTCTTCTCCCCCCTCTCTCTCTTCTCCCCCCCTCTCTCTCTTCTCCCCCCCGCTCGCTCTCCTCTCCCCCCCGCTCGCTCTCCTCTCTCCCCCCGCTCGCTCTCTCTTCCGCTCTCTTCTCCCCCCCCGCTCGCTCTCTTCTCCCCCCCCGCTCGCTCTCTTCTCCCCCCCCCCCCGCTCGCTCTCTTCTCCCCCCCCCCCCGCTCGCTCTCTTCTCCCCCCCCGGCTCGCTCTCTTCTCCCCCCCGGCTCGCTCTCTTCTCCCCCCCCGCTCGCTCTCTTCTCCCCCCCCCGCTCGCTCTCTTCTCCCCCCCCCGCTCGCTTCTCCCCCCCGGCTCGCTCTCTTCTCCCCCCCACTTGCTCTCTTCTCCCCCCCCGCTCGCTCTCCTCCCCCCCCCCCGCTCTTTTTCCTCGCCCTCTCCTGGTATGGTTAGTACAGAAATCTCTCCATCGTGGAGGGGTGAGAGGGAGTAATAAACATGGAGTCCCTACTGTGTCTGTGTATTTATTTCTAATAAAGTATTTTTCTCTGTGTGATGTCTTTTTTTTTTAAACCCTTTGTTGGAGATTCTTAATGGCCAGGTTAAACTTGGCCTGACATTAAGAATCTCGGGCTTTATACCAGCTGGCAAAACATAGCTGGTATTAACCCCTTATTACCCAGCGTGCCACCTGCCACCAGGGCCACTGGAAGAGTTGGATACAGCGCCTGAAGATGGCGCTTCTATGAAAGCGCCATTTTCTGGGGCAGCTGTGGACTGCAATTCGCAGTGGGGGGCCCAGAAAGTTTGGGCACCCTGCATTGTGGATTCCAATCCCCAGCTGCCTAGTTGTACCTGGCTGGACTCAAAAATTTGGCGAAGCCCACATCATTTTTTTTTCTTTTTAATTATTTCATGAAATTCATGAAAAAAAAGGGCTTCTCTATATTTTTGGTTCCCAGCCGGGTACAACTAGGCAGCTGGGGGTTAGGGGCAGCCCGTAGCTGCCTGCTGTACCTGGCTAGCATACAAAAATATGGCGAAGCCCACGTCATTTTCTTAAAAACGTTTTCATGGAAAAACCTTTATAAAAAAAAATGCTTCCCTGCATTTCTATTGCCAGTGAAAGTAACACCAAGCAGCGGGGGCTAGCAGCCAGTAGCTTCTTTGGTTACCCTTAGCAATAGAAAATGCAGCGGGAGCCCACAATGTGATTTTTGTGTTTTTTTATTTTTAATGAATTTTTTTTTAAAAAAATCGGCATGGGCTTCGCCCATCGAGCACCAGAGCATTTTACTTCTCATTCATCCCAAGTAATCAGATGACTCCAGTGTCGGCCGATTACTTGTTCTGTGTCCCCCTGCATCCATCGCAGCGTGTACGGGCTGTGAGGTCAGCGGAGTGGAGACAGTGACATGCTCTGCTCTGACACATAGTGTGCTGCATGTCACTATCTTTCTCCACTCTGGTACTTGTTGTGCAGGTGACCGGATGCTACATGTCACTAACTGTCTCCACTATGGGACTTGTTGTGCAGGTGAGAGTGTATACAGTTGGTACTATGCAGCAGAAATCACAGAGTGGGGCAGTTAGTGACATGTATCATCCGGTCACCTGCACAACAAGTCCCAGAGTGGAGACAGTGACATGCTCTGCTCTGACACATAGTGTGCTGCATGTCACTATCTTTCACCACTCTGGTACTTGTTGTGCAGGTGACCGGATGCTGCATTTCACTAACTGTCTCCACTCTGGGACTTGTTGTGCAGGTGACCGGATGATACATGTCACTAACTGCCCCACTCTGAGACTTGTTCAGGTGAGAGTGTATACAGTTGTAACAATGCAGCAGAAGTCACAGAGTGGAGCAAGTTAGTGACATGTATCATCCGGTCACCTGCACAACAAGTCCCAGAGTGGATACAGTGACATGCAGCACACTATGTGTCAGAGCAGAGCATGTCACCAACTTGCTCTGCTCTGTCACCTGCAGTGCTGCATGTCACGTTTTTGCCGCGATTTGGTGCGTTTTTTGCTGCGTTTTTGCTCACTGCGTTTTTAATCAGTGCACAATGCCATTAAAGATTGTTGATGGAAAAAAAAAAAAAAGGTCTGATGTCATTTCCTTATTCAAAATGTTCATTGTATGCAGGAGAGCAGACAGCAGCTGCAGAACTACAAGGCTCAGCATCCTCCATTCACTAGTGTATGCAGGAGAGCAGACAGCAGCTGCAGAACTACAAGGCTCAGCATCCTCCATTCACTAGTGTATGCAGGAGAGCAGACAGCAGCTGCAGAACTACAAGGCTCAGCATCCTCCATTCACTAGTGTATGCAGGAGAGCAGACAGCAGCTGCAGAACTACAAGGCTCAGCATCCTCCATCCAGGACTGTATGCAGTTTTTTACCCAAAAAGAAAAAAAAAATAACATGGGCTTCGCCATATTTTTGTATGGTAGCCGGGTACAGCAGGCAGGTACGGGCTGCCCCCAACCCCCAGCTGCCTATTTGTACCCAGCTGGGAACCAAAAATATAGAGAAGCCCTTTTTTTTTTTAAATTATTTCATGAATTTCATGAAATAATTTAAAAAAAAAAAATGACGTAAGCTTCGCCTAATTTTGGTGTCCAGCCGGGTACAACTAGGCAGCTGGGGATTGGAATCCACAGTGAAGGGTGCCCAAGCTTTCTGGGCACCCCCACTGCGAATTGCAGTCCGCAGCCACCCCAGAAAATGTCGCTTTCATAGAAGCGCCATCTTCTGGCGCTGTATCCAACTCTTCCAGCTGCCCTGATGCCGGGTGGCTAGCTGGGTAATAATGGAGTTAGGGCTAGCTGTATATTATCAGCTAGCCCTAAGCCCGAAATTCATGGTGTCACGCCAATATTAGACATGGCCACCATGAATTTCTAGTAATGATAAAAAAAAAAACACAACACACAGAAAAATATTTTTATTAGAAATAAAACACAACACAATTAGTGACTCCATCTTTATTGAAATAAACCCCCTTCCGCAGTAATCCTGGGTTAGGGTCCCGCGCCGTCCAATCCGGATCCAATATCACCTGATCGGTTTGCTGGAAGGCAAAGCGATCAGATGATGTGTCAGGTTAAACTACGTGAATCACAGGACACAGCAGCTGATTGTATAAAAGCCGATTATACAATCAGCTGATGCATCAGTAGAAAAAAAAATAAATAAATACATACTCACTTATGTGCTGATTACCAGCAGCTCCTGCAGCGGAGTCTGATCCTGGCCCATCACTGCAGGAGCTGCCGGTAATCAGCTGATGAAGTCCCCTGACGGCAGGATCAGCTGATAGCCGGCCGGGCGCGAAAAAGCCGGCGACACCACGAGAATCGATCAGCTGATGCGTCAGGTGACTGCATCAGGTGATCCACCGCCAGGTCCTGCAAGCTTCGTACGTGCCCCGGGGAGACTGCACACAGCCAGAGCGGCGGTACCGAGACAGGGGCTGGAAGCAGGCATGGCACCGGGACCCTGCAGACAGGTGAGTATGACATACACACACACACTGTATATATGCACACACACACACACACTGTATAAACACACACACAGACACACTGTATATACACACACACACTGTATATACGCGCACACATACACATACTCTGTATATACGCGCACACACACTTTCTTCCCCTGGCTGTGTAGAGCTGCTGCTGTCTCTGTGTGATTGCTCTCAGTGCACATCCACTGGGAAGAGGCAGGGAGGAGGGTTTGGTCGGAGAGCAGAGTGGGTGTATTAGACACAATGGGTGTGTTAGATAAGCTAGACACCGCCCTAGAGCCACAAAGAATTCTGGGACTTGTAGGAACTGAACACAGGAAGTCAGAGGAGAGATTAACCCCATCAGAGCTGGAGCCAGCAATGAGCATGTGCTGCTAGTGCACAATAAAAGGTAATTTTGCTGAAAAAACATAATAGATGTGTTGAGGGGCACATATTAGCAAGATTTATCAGAAAAAAAAAAATCAGTTTTGGTAACTGGACAACTTCTTTAATAAATAATATTTATGGTCCTTGGCATTTCGTTGGAAGAAACAAAAGCACAAAACCTGAAAATTGCGTGTTTGGAAAACTGTTAACATTAACAAGTGTAAGACAAGTGACGTGTGCGAGTTTTCAATGCATACCTTCTGTGTTTGTTAGCTGTTGCCTCAATGTGTTTGCTGTAATTCCCAACATCCGCTGTATTCTCCAGAATAGAACAACATCATTGCACTCCAGCTGGAAAATTAATAAGATATCACTATGAAAATGTTCAGTGGCTTTCAGCACAATATATGAAATGTACATGCTTATTATGTATTCTGTATATGTGACTGCATACAGACGGTTAATATAGCGTGCTAGTAGAACACTGGCACCACCTATGTTTAATGTAAAGGATTGCACACAAAGGAAAGGATTTAATTCAGTTTTTTCTTTTATTAAATATTTTTGGAACTGCTTTACTTGCACTGTACAGGCACAAATGTTTTATTTTCATGGCTATGTACATATCTGTGTGCCAGTGCATTTTTAGGCATTATCTTTAGTACAGTTGTAGCAATATTTTATTGAAATAATGGGAGAATTTCTGTGAATTTAAGAACAAATGTCATAAGGCAGGCTGCAGAAGGTCACCCTACACTTTATTCTTGATGTACAGAGTTGAAGATCTACAACAGTAATGGCCCCTAATATTCTGACAAGACATGGTAAGCCTACGCTCCTTTTTCAACATATCTTAATGACCTTTGTATATGCTCACTAAATGCTACAGTACAAAAGAAAGGGACAAGGTCTGTGAAGTGGGGCTAATGTTCATGAGCAGTTTCCAGAAACAACAGGAAGTCAAAAATAGCCCTGGTGCTCAGATTGGAAAAAGGAATATTGCTATTTTTTATTCAGGTGGTAAAAACATTGCAATATAAATATCGGAGTGTTAATACTATAAGAAGCAACTAGGTTTTGAAACAAAAATTGTGGTCATGATGCACTGTTATGGGGGGGGGGGGAATCTGCCGCTGACACAGTTATTAGAGTAATGTGCCCAAAATCTGTACGGTAATAGGTTTCTAGAGTATATGTCCCCCATCTTAGTAAATATAACCCCCATCCTGGGCAAATCCTGGTGTACACATGTCCCTAATCCTATTATGTATGTCCCTAATTCTGGTATATATGTTCCCCATCCTGGTCTATGTCCCCCCATTATGGGTCCATACTGGTATATATGCCTCCCGATATTACACACACGTGAAAAAAAAAAATGATTCCACTCATCATCCATCCGCTCCCCCGATGTGCGGTGTCCTCTTCTGATGTCAGCAAGTGACTTTGGGGAGCAAGCGGCGCAGCGTATGACGTCAATGTCATGCACCCCCAGTTACATGCCGATGTCAGCTGCTGGCTAATCAAAAATGAATATTCACTGCTTCTCACGCCTGGGATTATGGGGGTGGGGAGTAGTGCATATTCACTTTTATTTTTAACACATACGTGATTGCGGCAGTAAGCCAGGGACTAGGGCGATCAGTGTGTCCATTATTAAAAAAAAAATTCACAGCTCCCTGCGCACATAATTCCACCCACCTCTCGACAATAGCTTCAGTGCCAAGAGGTGGGCCAGATTATAGCCATGGGGAGCAGTGAATATTCATTTTCTCTAATAGCGGCACGCATGTTCACCTCAGCCGCCAGTTTCTTGCACCGGAGCTCCTGCCTCCTGTGACCTACTCCACCGCAGCTCCCGCAGTGAGCCAAGCACCACTGGACAGTAAGATGCACTCCCCCCTTTTCCTCCCAAATTTGGGGGAAAAAAAAACGGATTTTTGTGTACTCACCGTAAAATAGTTTTCTCTTAGCCATCATTGGGGGACACAGGACCATGGGTGATATGCTGCCTATCCATAGGAGGACACTAAGTAGATGCAAAAGCATAGCTCCTCCTCTGCAGTATACACCCCCTGGCCGGGCTAGGCAACCTCAGTTTTAGTACACAAGCAGTAGGAGAAAAAACCAGTAAAAACTTCTCAACAGAGGAACATGAGAAAAGAAGAGTCATAACCAAATAAGGTACTGAGAGAACCAAGGCCCAACAGGGCAACAGGGTGGGTGCTGTGTCCCCCAATGATGGCTAAGAGAAAACTATTTTAAGGTGAGTACACAAAAATCCGTTTTTCTCTGATGCCTCATTGGGGGAAACAGGACCATGGGACGTCCTAGAGCAGTCCATGGGTGGGAAACATAAAAGAAGACAACACAACCCAAGGACTAGGAACCAGTCCCAGACAGCCTGGAGCGCCTACTGAGAGAGGTGCTCTACTGCCGTTTGCAGAATTTTCCTACCCAGATTTGCCTCAGTTGAAACCTGGGTATGGACTCTAATGCTTTGAAAACGTATGTAGGCTAGACCAGGTCGCAGCCTTACACATCTGTTCCACTGAAGCCTGATGCCGAATGGCCCACGAAGTGCCAACTGCTCGCGTGGAATGAGCCCGCAGCCCACTAGGAATGGGCTTGAGTTGCAAGCGGTAGACTTCCTGGATCGCAGAGCAAATCCAGCGAGCCAGAGTCGCCTTTGAAGCTGCCTGTCCCTTCTTAGGCCCCTCAGGAATGACGAACAAAGAGTCCGTTTTCCTAAAGGGGGCTGTCCTGGATATGTAATATCTGAGAGCTCTGACGAGGTCTAACGAATACAGAGACCTTTCCACCCTATGAACCGGGTGTGGACAAAAGGAAGGTAGAACAATGTCCTCGTTCAAATGAAACGGGGTAAGAACCTTTGGAAGGAAATCCGGAAGGGGGCGCAGAACCACCTTGTCCTGGTGAAAGATCAGAAAAGGCTCGCGGCAAGAGAGTGCTGCTAGCTCCGAAACCAGTCTGATGGACGTAATTGCCACCAGGAATGTTACCTTCCAGGACAAAAGAGCAAGGGAGGATTCCTTGAGGGGTTCAAAGGGAGACCTCTGGAGAACGTCCAGAACGAGGTTGAGGTCCCATGGTTCCAGCGGCCGTTTGTACGGGGGAACTAGATGCGAAATGCCCTGGAGGAAGGTCTTGACTTGCAGTTTTTGAGCCAGACGGCATTGGTAGAAGATTGAGAGCGCTGAGACCTGCCCTTTAAGGGAACTGAGAGCCAACCCCGCTTGCAAGCCAGACTGTAGAAAGTCGAGAATTCTGGGGATGGCCAGAGGCATAGGCTGGACGTTAGTTTCTCTGCACCATGAAAGGAAGATTTTCCATGTACGGTGGTAAATGCGGGATGAAGCAGGCTTTGATCATGGTGGAAATAACCGCGGGGGAGAATCCCCAGGTCTCAATGGCCATGCCGTCAGCTTCAGGGCTCTGGAGTTCTGATGGGAAATGGGCCCTTGGGTCAGCAAGTCTGGGATGTCTGGAAGGTGCCACAGTGCGTCTGTGAGCATTTGTACTAATTCGGCGTACCAGGCGCGCCTGGGCCAGTCCGGTGCTATCAGTATCACCGGGACTCCCTCTGCCTTGATCTTCCTGATTACCTGTGACATCAGGGGTAGAGGTGTAAATATGTAAGGCAGGCGGAAGTGGTGCCAGGAGCAGACTAGAGCATCCGCGCCGATGGACTGCGGGTCGCGTGACCTGGCTATGAACGCGGATACCTTTGCATTCAACTTTGAGGCCATTATGTCCACGTCTGGTGTGCCCCAGCGAGTGCAGATGTGTAGAAACACATCTGTGTGGAGAGACCATTCTCCGGCGGCCAGGCCTTGGCGACTTAAAAAGTCTGCTGCCCAGTTCGCAACTCCCGGTATGTGTACCGCTGATATCACTGATCCTGACGATTCGGCCCAGCTGAGGATCTTGTGGGCCTCGAGATAAGCCGCTTTGCTGCGGGTGCCCCCTTGCCGATTGATATATGCTACAGCTGTCGCATTGTCCGATTGGACTCGAATCTGACGACCCGCTAGCAGAGGGCAGAACGCTCTGAGCGCGAGGAAGATCGCACGGAGTTCCAGGATGTTTATGGGTAGGAAAGACTCCTGGGGCGTCCAACATCCTTGAGCAGTGTAGTGCCGGTACACTGCTCCCCAGCCTAGGAGGCTGGCGTCCGTGGTCAGGACCAGCCAGTTCACTGGGAGAAAAGATCTCCCCTTCGATAGGGATGAGGACCGAAACCACCAGCGGAGTGCGTACCTGACTGAAGGCGTCAGGTGAAGATGTCTGTCCAGGGAGAAGGGGCTCTTGTACCAGGCCGCTAGAAGGGCTAGCTGCAGTGGGCGGAGGTGCAGTTGAGACAAGGGTACTGCTTCCATAGCCGCCACCATCCTGCCGAGCACTTTCATGCTGAATCGAATGGAGCGAGACGGAGGACGTAGAAGGCAGCGTACCGCTCGTTGAAGAGCGATCGCCTTGTCCTGAGGGAGAAAGATCAAGCCCCGACGGGTGTCCAGGGACATGCCCAGGAAGGTGATGGATCGTGATGGGATCGGGGATGATTTGTCCAGATTCACTAGCCACCCTAAGCGGGATAGGGTGTCCACAGTGATCTGTATGCTGGTTGAGCAGTCGCGGAAGGAGGGGGCCTTGATGAGGAGGACGTCCAAGTAAGGGAGAACGACTACTCCCCTGGCGTGAAGGACGCTCATGGCGGCCGCCATGACTTTGGTGAAGACCCTTGGTGCGGTGGCAAGGCTGAAGGGTAGAGATACGAATTGAAAGTGGGAGTCCTGAATTGCGAAACGGAGGAACTTTTGGTGATCTGGGGCAATGGGTATGTGTAGGTATGCGTCCTTGATGTCTATGGAGGCGAGGAATTCCCTTTCAACCATGAATGCAATAATGGACCTTAGGGACTCCATACTGAATCTCCATACGTGCACAGGTTTGTTTAGGTGTTTGAGGTCCAGGATGGGTCGAACTGACCCATCCTTTTTGGGGACCACAAAGAGGTTGGAATAAAACCCCCCGAACTTCTCGTCATCTGTGACAGGTATTATCACTCCTGCTGTTTGGAGCGAGTGGATTGCTGAGAAAAAAGAGAATTTTGTTACTTACCGTAAATTCTTTTTCTTATAGTTCCGTATTGGGAGACCCAGACCATGGGTGTTTAGCTTCTGCCTCCGGAGGACACACAAAGTACTACACTTAAAAGTGTAGCTCCTCCCTCTGAGCTTATACACCCCCTGGTAGCCAGTCCTAGCCAGTTTAGTGCAAAAGCTGAAGGAGAATAGCCACCCACAAGTAGAACCGAGTAAGAACCGGAACAACCGGAGACTGTGTCCACGACAAAAGCCGGTGATAACACACGGAACAAGAAAATTGCCAACAGGCAACAGGGAGGGAGCTGGGTCTCCCAATACGGAACTATAAGAAAAAGAATTTACGGTAAGTAACAAAATTCTCTTTTTCTTTATCGTTCCTTTGGGAGACCCAGACCATGGGACGTTCCAAAGCTGTCCCTGGGTGGGAATAAACAGAAAAAACTAAGAAGTAGGCGGAGCCAAACATCACAAGTGGGCGACAGCCGCCTGAAGGATGCGTCTGCCCAAGCTCGCATCTGCCGAAGCATGAGCATGCACTTGGTAGTGCTTCGAAAAGGTATGCAGGCTAGTCCAAGTTGCAGCCTGAGACTTGTTGAGCCGTAGCCTGGTGCCTAAAAGCCCAAGAGGCACCGACAGCTCTGGTCGAGTGTGCTTTGATCCCCGGCGGGGGAGGCACCCGAGTACTCTGGTAGGCGTCCGAAATGGTCGATCTAATCCAACGGGCCAAGGTCGGCTTAGAAGCAGAGAGACCCTTGCGCCGCCCTGTGGTTAGCACAAAAAGAGAGGTGCACCGCCTAAGCGCAGCGGTGCGAGACACATAAATCCGGAGAGCACGCACCAGATCTAGAGTATGCAACGCTTTCTCAAAGCGATGAACAGGGGCCGGACAGAAGGAAGGCAAGGAAATATCCTGGTTAAGGTGGAAGGGAGAGACCACCTTAGGAAGAAAGTCCGGGGTCGGACGGAGAACTACCTTGTCTTGGTGAAAAACCAAAAAAGGTGACTCCGAGGAGAGCGCAGCCAAATCAGAGACTCTCCTGAGAGAAGTTATGGCAACTAGAAAGGCCACCTTTTGAGAAAGACGATACAAAGAAACCTCCCTAAGGGGCTCGAAAGGGGGTTTCTGCAATACCGTGAGGACCAAGTTAAGGTCCCAGGGATCCAAGGGCCGCCGATAAGGCGGAATGATGTGAGACGCACCTTGCATGAAGGTGCGGACCTGAGCCAGCCGGGCGAGACGCCGCTGGAACAGCACTGATAGAGCTGAGACTTGTCCCTTGAGAGAGTTGAGGGACAGTCCTAGCTGCAGACCGGACTGTAAAAAAGACAGAAGGGTCGGCAACGAGAATGGCCAAGGAGAATGGCCAGAAGAGCGAGACCAGGACAGGAAAATTTTCCAAGTCCTGTGATAGATCTTGAAGGAGGAAGACTTACGGGCCCGAGTCATAGTGGAGATGACTTCAGGAGGAATACCAGACGCCGTCAAAATCCAGGACTCAAGAGCCACGCCGTCAATTTGAGTGCCGCAGAATTCGGGCGGAAAAACAGACCTTGCGAGAGCAGGTCTGGACGGTCCGGAAGATGCCACGGCATCTCCACGGACAGTTGGAGCAGGTCCGGATACCAAGCTCGCCTGGGCCAGTCCGGTGCAATGAGGATGACTCGACGGCCCTCCATTCTGATCTTGCGCAGGACTCTGGGCAAGAGAGCTAGAGGGGGAAACACGTAGGACAGACGAAACTGGGACCAGTCTTGAACCAGAGCGTCCGCAGTGAAGGCCTGAGGATCGTGGGAGCGAGCCACGTTAGCCGGAACCTTGTTGTTGTGACAGGATGACATTAGGTCCACATCCGGAGTGCCCCACTTGCGGCAGATTGACTGAAACACTGCCGGGTGCAGGGACCACTCGCCACCGTCCACGGATTGACGGCTGAGATAATCTGCCTCCCAGTTTTCTACGCCAGGGATGTGGACTGCGGATATGGTGGACTTGGAGTCCTCCGCCCATTGAAGAATGCGTTGGACCTCCAACATTGCCAGGCGGCTGCGTGTCCCGCCTTGGTGATTGATGTAGGCAACCGCTGTCGCGTTGTCTGACTGGACTCGAATGTGCCTGCCCGCCAACAGGTGGTGAAAGGCTAGGAAAGCTAGAAGCACAGCTCTGGTTTCCAGCACATTGATTGAAAGGGCTGACTCGGACGGAGTCCAAGTGCCCTGTGCTCTGTGGTGGAGATGTACCGCTCCCCAGCCGGATAGGCTGGCATCCGTGGTAAGAATCACCCAGGACGGAGTCAGGAAGGAGCGCCCTTGGGACAGGGAGAGGGGTCGAAGCCACCACTGAAGAGAGATCCTGGTCCGTGGCGACAGAGCCACTAACCTCTGTAAGGAGGAAGGCCGCTTGTCCCAACAGGGGAGAATGTCCAGCTGCAGAGGACGCAGATGGAACTGGGCAAAGGGAACCGCCTCCATAAAGGCCACCATTTGACCCAGCACCTGCATCAGGCGCCTGAGGGAATAACGGCGGGGCCTCAGGAGAGAGAGCACCGCTAGCCGGAGAGACTGCTGTTTGATTAAGGGCAACTTCACAAGTGCCGGCAAAGTCTCGAACTGCATCCCTAGGTACGTGAGACTCTGGGTCGGAGTCAGAGTGGATTTGGGAAGATTGACAATCCACCCGAATTGGGCTAGGGTGGCGAGAGTGAGCGAAACACTCCGCCGACAGTCTGCGCTGGATGTACCCTTGACCAGAAGGTCGTCCAGATAAGGAAGCATTGCTAACCCCTGGAGGTGCAGGACCGCAATCACTGCCGCCATGACCTTGGTGAATACCCGAGGGGCCGTGGCTAACCCGAAGGGGAGAGCCACGAATTGGAAATGATCCTCTCCTATCGCAAAACGTAACCAACGCTGATGTGACACTGCGATTGGCACATGTAGATAGGCATCTCTGATGTCGATGGACGCCAGGAACTCCCCTTGGGTCATAGAGGCAATGACTGATCGCAGAGACTCCATGCGAAAATGCCGCACCCGGACATGCTTGTTGAGAAGCTTGAGATCCAGGATGGGCCGGAAGGTACCGTCCTTTTTTGGAACTAGGAAGAGATTTGAGTAAAAACCTCTGAACCGTTCCTGAGCGGGAACTGGGACAATCACTCCGTTTGCCTGCAAGGACGCCACGGCCTGCGAGAAGGCGGCGGCCTTGGAGCAGGGGGGAGTTGAGAGAAAAAATCTGTTTGGAGGGCTGGAAGAGAATTCTATCCTGTAGCCGTGAGATATGATGTCTCTCACCCACTGATCGGAGACTTGCTTTAACCAAGCGTCGCCAAAGTGGGAGAGCCTGCCACCGACTAAGGACGTGGCTGGAGTGGGCCGAGAGTCATGAGGAAGCTGCCTTAGTGGTAGAACCTCCTGCGGTCTTCTGCGGACGCGCTTTTGGGCGCCAGTTGGATTTCTGATCCTTGGCTGAGTTAGCGGATGAGGCGGAAGGCTTAGAGGATGACCAGTTGGAGGAACGAAAGGAACGAAACCTCGATTGATTCCTACCCTGGGCGGGTTTCCTGGTCTTGGTTTGTGGCATGGAAGTACTCTTCCCGCCAGTAGCTTCTTTAATGATTTCATCCAGCTGTTCACCAAACAGCCGTGAACCAGCAAAAGGGAGCCCAGCAAGAAACTTCTTGGAAGAAGCATCTGCCTTCCACTCTCAAAGCCACAAAATCCTGCGGATAACAAGAGAATTAGCTGAAGCCACCGCAGTGCGGTGAGCAGCCTCTAGCATGGCAGACATGGCATAAGATGAAAAAGCTGAAGCCTGAGTAGTTAAGGTAACCATCTCAGGCATAGATTCCTTGGTGAGGGAATGCATCTCCTCTAGAGAAGCAGAGATGGCTTTGAGAGCCCACACTGCTGCAAAAGTCGGGTAAAACGCGGCCCCCGCAGCTTCATACACAGATTTGGCCAGAAGGTCAATCTGCCGGTCAGTGGAATCCTTAAGTGAGGTGCCGTCAGCCACCGACACAACGGTCCGGGCTGATAGCCTAGACACCGGAGGGTCTACCTTTGGGGAGTGAGACCACTCCTTGACCACCTCAGGTGGAAAGGGAAAACGGTCATCAGAACCACGCTTTGGAAAGCGTTTGTCAGGGCAGGCCCTGGGTTTGGTCACAGCGGTCTGAAAAGTGGAGTGGTTAAAGAACACACTCTTCACTCTCTTAGGCGAGGTAAACTGATGTTTTTCTGCCAAAGAGAGTTGCTCCTCTGACACTGGCGGATTGAGATCCAGCACAGAATTAATAGAAGCAATCAAATCACTAAGATCTGAGTCACCCTCAGAGAAATCGATGGGATACATAGCCTCCGAGCCCCCAGTGAGGGCATCCTCCTCATCTTGAGAGTCAGCTCTTGAGACAGAGCCGTGGGATGGGGAGGGGGTGGAAACCCTGCGCCTTCTCTTAGAAGGACGGGGTCTGGGATCAGATGATGAATCCTCCGTGAGCTCCGATGGACGGAGGTCAGAGGATAGGAGTCCTCTGTCAAGAGTATTAGAGGCACCCTGTGAGGGAGGCTGATGCATATTCATCAAAGTCCTGGACAAAAGTCCCATGGACTCAGCAAATGACTGGGATATGGACCTAGAAAAGGACTCTACCCAGGCCGGGGGTTCAGTCACAGGTGCAGCAGCAGCCTGAGAGACCACTGGGGGTGAGACTCAAGGCTGTGGCACCGCCAAGTTAGAGCAACCATCACAGTGTGGATAAATGCTCGGCTCAGGCAGCAGGAGCTTACATGCAGTGCATGCAGAATAAAGCTTTGGAGCCTTGCTCCTTGTGTGAGACATGCTGCTGGAGTGGGGGCTTTGCAGAGAATGAACCCCAGGGAGAATCTACAGAGGTCCACAACCGGAGACCGGCTGTGGCTTACCAGACCGCTGAGCACGGTGTTGTGTGCCCTCCAGATCCCGAAGCCCGGTCCCCCAGTGCGCAGCACCTCAGCAGAGATGCAGAATGCAGGATGTCCCAGAGCAGAGTGAACTCTGCCTGAGAAATGGCCCCCGGAGCGAAGAGAGGGGGCGGGACTAGGGGCGTTCCTATAAAAGAGTGGGAACTGGAGGGCTATAGAGACCTGCAGGGAAGGAGGGACGCCCCAGCAGTGGGGAGTGTCCCACCCCTGTGTAGAACGGCCTCCGGGAGGAGCCGAACCTGTCCCTCTGCATGAGTGACATGTGAGGGCAGGAAAATGAAACTAGGCCTCCGGCGAAGCCGGGGCCTAAATTTAAGCGGCAAGGCCGACAAGCAGGCACCATCGGCGTGGTTCTCAGGCAAAAGCTAGAGAACCCGCCGGAAAAGTTAAAACAATCACATACAGCATACTCTCCCCTTACAATAAAGAACCGGGACCCCCAACATAAACGTCTCAGGTACTTAGCTGCTGAGACGCAGGGCCATGTCCCTGGGGATGAGTGCTCCGGTCCAACAGAATCCTCAAGGGGCTGTGGATGGAGACCGGACTCCTGCCAGGCATGGAGACCGTGCTGGCTCCCACTTCAAGCCAGAGCCCAGAAGGGATGGTGAAGGAGCGCGGCATGTAAGGCTGCAGCTTTGTAAATCAACCTTAACAACACTGCCGACACAGTGGGGTGAGAAGGGACATGCCGGGAGTCCAGACATGGACCCGCTTTTCTTCAAACTCTTTCCAAAAGTCAAACAAATCAGATGAGAATGCATGTGTGGATGTATGCCTCCTGACACAAAGCAATAAACTGGCTAGGACTGGCTACCAGGGGGTGTATAAGCTCAGAGGGAGGAGCTACACTTTTAAGTGTAGTACTTTGTGTGTCCTCCGGAGGCAGAAGCTAAACACCCATGGTCTGGGTCTCCCAAAGGAACGATAAAGAAAAAAGCTTTGCGTCGTTTTGAGTCTTTGGGGGGTTTGAGAGAAAGAACCGACTCGTGGGTCGGGTCCGAAATTCTATGTGGTAACCGGAAGACACAAGGTCTCGCACCCATTTGTCGTCTGAGGCGGCAGCCCAGATGTGTTGAAAAGAGCTGCAGTCGACCTCCTACAACGAGTGTGTCTTCCGGGGCGCCGAAGGAGTCATGAGGGGAGAAAACGTCGTGGCCGAGTCTCCCTAGTCCTGGACTGTTTCGGTCTAGGCTGCCATGACGAAGTGGGTTTCGGGGCGAGCTGAGAAGGTCGGTCCCTGCGTAGTCCGCGGCTGGTGGCGGGGACAGCACGGGATGTCTACTAACCAAATGAGTTCCCATAGGAGCGGAAAGAGGACTGTGGACGTCTGGTGAAGAAGGACGTCCTGGACTTCAGCTGGGAGAGGGAGGTACTCTTTCCTCCCAAGGCGTCAGAAATGAGCTTGTCCAGACGTTCGCCAAACAATCGGTCTGGAAAAAAGGGAAGGCCCGTGAGAGACTTCTTGGAGGCAGAGTCCACTCGCCATTGTCGGAGCCAGAGAGCTCTACGGATGGCTATGGTATTTGAGGCGGCAAACGCTGCGCAGGTAGCAACGTCCATGGAGGCCTGCATGAGGTACTCCGCCGCAGCAGCAATTTGAGCTGTTACCTCTGTGAAGGTATGAGTGAACTGGGATTCCTCAAGCGAAGTGTTAAGGGATTCTGCCCAGACCGAGATCGCCTTTGCGACCCACACAGAGGCAAAGGAGAACGAGAGGGAGGAACCCGCAGGCTCAAAAGCAGAGCGGGCGAGGTGCTCCACCTGTCTGTCAGGTCCTTGAAGGAGGAACCATCGGGTAAAGACAGGAGCGTTTTTGTGGTAAGGCGGGAGACTGGGGGGGTCGACCGAGGGCGGATCGGCCTAGCCCTTAGGGGCAGGTGAGGCAAAAGGGTACCGGGACTCCATGAGTTTTCGGTTACCGAAACGCCTGTCTGGCTTCTCCCTTTGCTTTGTGAGGATATCCTGAAACTCTGGGTGATCAGCGAAAACCTTTTGGGGTTTCCTTGCCCTCTTAAAGGAGACCGCACGGTCAGTGGTAGTGGATGGGGGGATCCTCCACATGCAGAGTTTGGTTGATTGCTGCTATAAGGGAGTCTATTGCAGTTTGATCATCTGGGGAGGCTGAAACCAAGGAATCCTCTTGGTATAAACAGCATTCTCCCTCCTCCAGCTCTTCAGAAGCCGTGGAGCGTGCGGGAGAGCCTGCCCTGTGTTCTCCCGAGGGAGAGCCCGCTGGAGACACCCGGCCGTGTGCTCTTTATCTGATCCCTGCAACCGGTGAAGCATGTGCCCGGATTACCTCAGAAGGATCCTCCATAGGGGTATCCTCAAGCTGCGTTCCGTCCACGGACCCAGAAGGGTGTGGAGGACGACATTGCATAGCCAGCACCAGTTTCTGTGACAGTTTTTCCATGGATTGGGACAGAAACTGTGCCCGTTCCGGTGGGCTGGGAGCCCTAGGATCTGGGCTGACGGTTGCGGCGGTGGTGGCAGGGGGGTCTTGGGGGGCTATAGGGGCACAGGACTCACAGAGAGAAGAGGTGTGTTTACGTGGTAGCTCAGCGTGGCAGGCAGTGCAGGCTGCATAATAGACTATGTGGGCCTTAGCACTCCTAGTGCCCTTAGAATTCTGCATGTTTCTAATAGGAGTATGCCAGGAGGGGGAGCAATGGTCAGCAAAGCTACAAGTGAAGCAAGCACCTCACCAGAATCAGCAGATGGCCCTGTCCTCAGGAAGGAGTAAGCTCTATGAAGATCTTCGCACGCTTTCATGGGGGGCGGGGCTTATCGCAGCCACGGGGGGCGGGGCTTAGCGTAGCCACGGGGGAGGGGCTTACCGCAGCCACGGGGGGCGGGGCTTAGCGCTAAAAGAGCACGAAGACGTAGTCAGTGTGCCCCCCACTGCTGTGGGTAGTAAAAAACGGCGGGAAGGGAGCTTCTGATAGTTTTCCTCCCTCTCCCTCCAGTCAGCACACAGATTGTCACTGGTGGTTATCAGCCGGCTTTTCTGCTAGAGCAAATAAAACAGAGCAAATAAACAACGTGAATTCCTGAGCTCTGGGCCCTCCCCCTGCCACCGGGAAACTTCTCCCCTCCTCCAGCCAGCAAGCTAGAGAAAAGTTAACACTGTGTTCAGGATCCTTGGGGCTCTCCTCCTTGCAATCAGCAAGGGACTTTCTCATAATAAATACTGTAAATATCCTGGAAGCCTTCCCTGCAGCGTCTTTTCTCCCTTTGTCTGGGAAACCAGTCAGGGGGGATCTCACCTTAAAACACTGCTTCAGTCCAGGCAGTGAAAATAGCAGAGTCAGCTTGCTGTGTCCGGTCACACCGGTGCCATATTCAACTCAGAGCCTGCAAAGAGGGGCTGAGTAATTGGGCTATAGGGGCACAGGCCTCTACCCTGGGCTTTGGAAAATCGGTGTCTGTGGAACCCGTCGTCCAGCCCAGGATCCAGCGTCGCAGGAGGGGGTACATGGAGGCGACACTCCACGTTCCCGCCCGTTGATGGTAGTGGGAGATCGGTCCCAAAAGGAAACAGTCGCCCTCAAAAAATAACAAACCTTGAAAGGAAGTGCCTCCTTACACTAAGCTAAAACTGAGGTTGCCTGGCCCGGTCAGGGGGTGTATACTGCAGAGGAGGAGCTATGCTTTTGCATCTACTTAGTGTCCTCCTATGAATAGGCAGCATAACACCCATGGTCCTGTGTCCCCCAATGAGGCGTCAGAGAAAAGTGTATCTTATACATTTAAACACACAAAAAAAACTGTTTGAAGCTTTCATCAGAATAAGCCCGATTTCCCAGATGAATAAAGTTTAAACACAAAAACCCAAACTCTTACCTCGGAGTCTACAAAGTGCCTCTGATAGTAATAGAAACCCCTTCTACAAAGATTACAGTGACCAAGAGCAGTTTTCAGGAAATGTCTTCTGTAAACCTGGTGCCACGTGTCTTTGATCTAGAAAATACCAGAAAAAACACACAACTTTGGATTAAGTAACCAGTCAACAGCTAATGATTTTAGAAAAGTTTCAAGTCACATTTCATTGTATATTTTCACCTGTCCGCCGTTCCCCTCATCGCGTCCAATACACAGGGCCGTCGCTGTTGTCAGCAGTTTACAGCAGTTGAATGCTTTGCAGCACAGCCGCCGAAAAGCATTCAACTGCAGTAAAGCCATGATGGCAGCCTTCAGCGGTGGCTCAGTGTACCGGACGAGAACACCGAGAGGTCTAAGTGCCTGCGGTCTGCAAGAAGCAGCTGAGGACACCACGGGAACGAAGGACAGGTTACTAGCAGTGTATCGAGTAACCGGAATTCTGCACTATTCACACGAATAGTATAACAATTGGCGTTACTCGTTAGTTTGCGAGTTTTTCCCCATTGACTTGCATTGCACAGGCTGTTCGGAACGAATTTGTGAGTATTAGACGGTACTCGTTATAAGTATAGCGAGACCGAATAGTTAAGTACTTGCTCAACTCTAGCCATAATCATTCCATGTTTACATGATGATTGAACAGTGAATTTCATGGGATATTCAGAACTTGGGATATTATTATTTATTTATTTTATAACCTATGCCCAGTTTACATCACAACTTTATCCCTGACCTGTCTGGTGTGTTCTTTGGTTTTCATGATACGGTTTGATCACAAATATTCTCAAACAAACCTCTACAGCAGGGCTCTCAAACTCGGCGGAGTATAAGGCTATGTGAGCAAGTTGCCTTTTTTAGTGACCACAAAGATGTAGCGTTTCTCCGCTGAAAAGAAGGGAATTTTGTTTACTTACCGTAAATTCCTTTTCTTCTAGCTCCAATTGGGAGACCCAGACAATTGGGGTGTATAGCTATGCCTCCGGAGGCCACACAAAGTATTACACTAAAAGTGTAAAGCCCCTCCCCTTCTGCCTATACACCCCCCGTGCTCACGGGCTCCTCAGTTTTGGTGCAAAAGCAAGAAGGAGGAAAAAATTATAAATTGGTTTAAAGTAAATTCAATCCGAAGGAATATCGGAGAACTGAAACCATTCAACATGAACAACATGTGTACACAAAAAACAGGGGCGGGTGCTGGGTCTCCCAATTGGAGCTAGAAGAAAAGGAATTTACGGTAAGTAAACAAAATTCCCTTCTTCTTTGTCGCTCCATTGGGAGACCCAGACAATTGGGACGTCCAAAAGCAGTCCCTGGGTGGGTAAATAATACCTCATAATAGAGCCGCAACCGGCTCCGTCCTACAGGTGGGCAACCGCCGCCTGAAGGACTCGCCTACCTAGGCTGGCATCTGCCGAAGCATAGGTATGCACCTGATAGTGTTTCGTGAAAGTGTGCAGGCTCGACCAGGTGGTAGCCGCCTGACACACGTGCTGAGCCGTAGCCTGGTGCCGCAAAGCCCAGGACGCTCCCACGGCCCTGGTAGAATGGGCTTTCAGCCCTGAGGGAACCGGAAGCCCCGAGGAACGATAAGCCTCGAGAATTGGTTCCTTGATCCATCGAGCCAGGGTTGATTTGGAAGCTTGTGACCCTTTACGCTGGCCAGCGACAAGGACAAAGCGTGCATCCGAGCGGCGCAGGGGCGCCGTACGAGAAATGTAGAATCTGAGTGCTCTCACCAGATCTAACAAGTGCAAATCCTTTTCACATTGGTGAACTGGATGAGGACAAAAAGAGGGTAAGGAGATATCCTGATTGAGATGAAAGGGGGATACCACCTTAGGGAGAAAGTCCGGAACCGGACGCAGAACCACCTTGTCCTGGTGAAACACCAGGAAGGGGGCTTTGCATGACAGCGCTGCTAGCTCAGAGACTCTCCGAAGTGAAGTGACTGCTACTAGAAAAACCACCTTCTGCGAAAGGCGTGAGAGAGAGATATCCCTCATTGGCTCGAACGGTGGTTTCTGAAGAACCATCAGCACCCTGTTCAGATCCCAGGGTTCTAACGGACGCTTGTAAGGAGGGACGATGTGACAAACCCCCTGCAGGAACGTGCGTACCTGTGGAAGTCTGGCTAGGCGCTTCTGAAAAAACACAGAGAGCGCTGAGACTTGTCCCTTAAGGGAGCCAAGCGACAAACCCTTTTCCAATCCGGATTGAAGGAAGGAAAGAAAAGTGGGCAAGGCAAATGGCCAGGGAGTAAAACCCTGATCAGAGCACCAGGATAAGAATATCCTCCACGTCCTGTGGTAGATCTTGGCGGACGTTGGTTTCCTAGCCTGTCTCATAGTGGCAATGACCTCTTGAGATAACCCTGAAGACGCTAGGATCCAGGACTCAATGGCCACACAGTCAGGTTGAGGGCCGCAGAATTCAGATGGAAAAACGGCCCTTGAGACAGCAAGTCTGGTCGGTCTGGTAGTGCCCACGGTTGGCCGACCGTGAGATGCCACAGATCCGGGTACCACGACCTCCTCGGCCAGTCTGGAGCAACGAGGATGGCGCGGCGGCAGTCGGCCCTGATCTTGCGTAACACTCTGGGCAACAGTGCCAGAGGAGGGAACACATAAGGGAGTTGAAACTGCGACCAATCCTGAACTAAGGCGTCTGCCGCCAGAGCTCTGTGATCTTGAGACCGAGCCATGAATGTCGGGACCTTGTTGTTGTGCCGGGACGCCATTAGGTCGACGTCCGGCATTCCCCAGCGGCAACAGATCTCCTGAAACACGTCCGGGTGAAGGGACCATTCCCCTGCCTCCATGCCCTGGCGACTGAGAAAGTCTGCTTCCCAGTTTTCTACGCCCGGGATGTGAACTGCGGATATGGTGGAGGCTGTGGCTTCCACCCACAGCAGAATCCGCCGAACTTCCTGGAAGGCTTGCAGACTGCGTGTCCCGCCTTGGTGGTTGATGTATGCCACCGCTGTGGAGTTGTCCGACTGAATTCGGATCTGCTTGCCTTCCAGCCACGGCTGGAACGCCTTTAGGGCAAGATACACTGCCCTTATCTCTAGAACATTGATCGGAAGGGAGGACTCTGTCTGAGTCCAAGTCCCCTGAGCCCTGTGGTGGAGAAAGACCGCTCCCCACCCTGACAGGCTCGCGTCCGTCGTGACCACCGCCCAGGATGGGGGCAGGAAGGATTTCCCCTTCGACAGAGAAGTGGGGAGGAGCCACCACTGAAGGGAAGCTTTGGCTGCCCGAGAAAGGGAGACGTTCCTGTCGAGGGACGTCGACTTCCTGTCCCATTTGCGGAGAATGTCCCATTGAAGAGGGCGCAGATGAAACTGCGCAAAAGGAACTGCCTCCATTGCTGCCACCATCTTCCCTAGGAAGTGCATGAGGCGCCTCAGGGGGTGTGACTGACCATGAAGGAGAGATTGCACCCCTGTCTGTAGTGAACGCTGTTTGTTCAGCGGAAGCTTCACTATCGCTGAGAGAGTATGAAACTCCATGCCAAGATATGTCAGTGATTGGGCCGGTGTCAGATTTGACTTTGGAAAATTGATGATCCACCCGAAACTCTGGAGAGTTTCCAGAGCAATGTTCAGGCTGTGTTGGCATGCCCCTTGAGAGGGTGCCTTGACAAGGAGATCGTCTAAGTAAGGGATCACCGAGTGTCCCTGAGAGTGTAGGATTGCCACCACTGTTGCCATGACCTTGGTGAAGACCCGTGGGGCTGTCGCCAGGCCAAAAGGCAGTGCCACGAACTGAAGGTGTTCGTCCCCTATGGCGAAGCGCAGGAAGCGCTGATGCTCTGGTGCAATCGGTACGTGGAGATAAGCATCTTTGATGTCTATTGATGCCAGGAAATCTCCTTGGGACATTGAGGCGATGACGGAGCGGAGCGATTCCATCCGGAACCGCCTGGTTTTCACATGCTTGTTGAGCAGTTTTAGGTCCAGAACGGGACGGAAGGATCCGTCCTTTTTTGGCACCACGAACAAGTTGGAGTAAAAACCGTGACCCCGTTGCTGAAGAGGAACAGGGATCACCACTCCTTCCGCCTTCAGGGTGCCCACCGCCTGCATAAGAGCCTCGGCTCTGTCGGGGGGCGGAGATGTTCTGAAGAAACGAATCGGAGGACGAGAGCTGAACTCTATCCTGTAACCGTGAGATAGAATGTCTCTCACCCATCGGTCTTTTACTTGTGGCAGCCAGGTGTCGCAAAAGCGGGAGAGCCTGCCACCGACCGAGGATGCGGTTTGAGGAGGCCGAAAGTCATGAGGAGGCCGCTTTGGGAGCGGTTCCTCCGGCGGTCTTTTTAGGACGTGACTTAGACCGCCATGCATCGGAGTTCCTCTGACCTTTCTGAGGCCTTTTGGACGAGGAAAATTGAGACCTGCCCGCGGTCCGAAAGGACCGAAACCTCGATTGTACCTTCCGTGGTTGAGGTCTGTTTGGTTTGGACTGGGGTAAGGATGAATCCTTTCCCTTGGATTGTTTAATGATTTCATCCAATCGCTCACCAAACAAGCGGTCGCCAGACAATGGCAAACCGGTTAAGAACTTTTTGGAAGCAGAGTCTGCCTTCCATTCACGTAGCCACATGGCCCTGCGGAGTACCACCGAATTGGGGGATGCCACCGCCGTACGGCTCACCGAGTCCAGGATAGCATTAATGGCGTAGGACGCAAACGCCGACGCCTGATTGGTTAAGGACACCACTTGCGGGGCAGATGTACGTGTTACAGCATTAATCTGCGCCTGACAAGCTGAGATAGCTTGGAGCGCCCATACGGCTGCGAATGCTGGAGCAAAAGACGCGCCTATAGCTTCATAGATGGATTTCAACCATAGTTCCATCTGTCTGTCAGTGGCATCTTTGAGTGAAGCCCCATCTTCCACTGCAACTATGGATCTAGCCGCCAGTCTGGAGATTGGAGGATCCACCTTAGGACACTGAGTCCAGCCCTTAACAACCTCGGGGGGGAAGGGATAACGTGTGTCCTTAAGGCGCTTGGAAAAACGCTTGTCTGGACAGTCTCGGTTTTTCTGGATTGCCTCTCTGAAGTTAGAGTGATCCAGAAACATATTTAATGTACGCTTTGGAAACCTGAAACGGAATTTCTCCTGAGAAGCAGACTCCTCAATTGGGGGAGCTGGGGGAGAAATATCCAACACCTGATTGATGGTCGCTATAAGGTCATTCACTACTGCGTCACCTTCAGGTGTATCTAGTTTGAGAGCGGCTTCAGGATCAGAATCCTGATCTGATACCTCCGCTTCATCCTCCAGAGAGTCCCCCTGCTGGGACCCTGAACAGTGTGATGAAGTGGAGGGAATTTCCCAGCGACCCCGCTTGGGCGGCCTGGGACTGCGGTCCGTGTCAGAGACCTCACCCTGTGACCTATGGGTTACCCCAGGGGCACTTTGCTGTTCCAAATGAGGGGGACCAGGGGTCAAGGATTGGACAGTGCCCGGGGCCTGAATCACCGGTCTGGACTGCAATGCTTCCAGTATTTTAGCAGACCATTTATCCATACTCTCAGACAGTTTGTCAGCAAAGGCTGCAAACTCCGTCCCTGTCACCTGGACAGTGGTAGCAGGTGGTTCCACCTGGGCCACCTGTAGCAGAGGCTCCGGCTGAGTAAGTGCCACAGGGGCCGAGCATTGCACACAATGAGGGTCAGTGGAACCTGCCGGTAGTACAGCTGTACAAGAGGTACAGGTTGCAAAGTACGCCTGTGCTTTGGCACCCTTGCTTTTTGCGGATGACATGTTGTCTCCTCTGAGAACAACCAGGAGGGTATATAGCCAAAAATAAACAGAGCGACCGTACAGTGCAAATGTATAGCCTATAAGCCTATATATATATATATATATACACTTCGGTACTCAGTGGGGCCAGCACCAGAGGTGCTGCTTACCGACCGCTGAGAGCGGTTGTGTGATCACCAGATTCCCTGCCTGGGTCTCCCTGTGTTGTCTCTCCTCTCCAGCATCTGAATCGCTGACAGGAATGGCTGCCGGCGTTCTGTGGGGAGGAGGGGACCGTGGGCGTGCCCAAGAAAAGTGCGGGACTCTAGTGCCCCAGTGTACTGAGTGAGGAGGATACAAATGTATGCTCCAGCCCTCGGCGCTGACGATCTGTGCAGCGTCCCGCCCTTCCCCTGACTGGCAGGCCTGTGGGCGGGAATAAACGACACTAGGCCGCAGAAGCCGGGGACTAAAGTTATAAGCGCGGCCGGCAATAAGCGCGGCCGCGCGGTAGTCCCCCGGCGCACTAACACCTCCAGCAGAGCTGGAAAGTGTCTGGCACAAGCGCTCCATGTCCGGCGCACTAACACACCCAGCCGTGCTGGAAAGTGTCTGGCCCAAGCGCTCCATGTCCGGCGCACTAACACACCCAGCAGTGCTGGAAAGTGTCTGGCACAAGCGCTCCATGTCCGGCGCACTAACACACCCAGCCGAGCTGGAAAGTGTATGGCACAAGCGCTCCATGCGCGATAGTCCCCGGCGCACTAACACACCCAGCAGTGCTGCAATGTGTGTGGCACCAGCGCTCCATGCGCTGTCCCCACGGGGACACAGAGTACCTCACAGTAGCAGGGCCTTGTCCCTGACGATACCCGGCTCCTATCCAGCAGATTCCCAGGGGCTGCGGAGGGAGCACGGTCCCAGTGCCTGGAGACCGATACGGGTCCCACTTCACCCAGAGCCCATTAAGGGATGGGGAAGGAAAACAGCATGTGGCTCCTGCCTGTGTACCCGCAATGGGTACCTCAACCTTAACAACACCGCCGACAAAGTGGGGTGAGAAGGGAGCATGCTGGGGGCCCTGTTATGGGCCCTCTTTTCTTCCATCCGACCTAGTCAGCAGCTGCTGCTGACTAAGCTGTGGAGCTATGCGTGGATGTCTGCCTCCTTCGCACAAAGCATAAAAACTGAGGAGCCCGTGAGCACGGGGGGTGTATAGGCAGAAGGGGAGGGGCTTTACACTTTTAGTGTAATACTTTGTGTGGCCTCCGGAGGCATAGCTATACACCCCAATTGTCTGGGTCTCCCAATGGAGTGACAAAGAAACGCACATAAACATACCTGCGGTAAAAACATAAAAAGCATGCTTTTTTTAGCGTTTTACTGCGTTTTTTCCTATGCATTGCACGGGTGAAAAACGTTGGCAAAATCGCAGAAGGAATTGACATATTTTCATCTTTGTGGTCACCATAAAAACACCTAAAACAAAACTGCACTGGGCGGACAGCAAAAATGAAAATTCAGACTTTGCTGGGGAGGCAAAGTCATGCAGTTTTAAGACCAAAAACGCCGCGAAAAACACACCATGCGCACATAGCCTTAGGGCCACAGAGAGAAAAAAAACGGATTTTTGTGTACTCACCGTAAAATCGTTTTCTCTTAGCCATCATTGGGGGACACAGGACCATGGGTGTATTTTCCTACCTAGGTTCGCCTCAGCCGAAGCCTGGGTATGGACTTGGTAATGCTCTGAAACAGTATGTAGGCAAGACCAGGTCGCAGCCTTACACCTCTGTTCCACTGAAGCCTGATGCCTAATGGCCCAAGAGGCACCAACTGCTCGCGTGGAATGAGTCCGCAGCCCACTAGGAATGGGCTTGAGTTGCAAGCGGTAGACCTCCTGGATCGCAGAGCGAATCCAGCGAGCCAGCATTGCCTATGAAGCTGCCTGTCCTTTCTTAGGCCTTTCAGGAATGACGAACAAGGAGTCCATGTTTCTAAAGAGGCTGTCCTGGATACGTAATATCTGAAAACCCTCACAAGGTCTAGCGAACGTAGAGACTTATCCACCCTATGAACTGTGTGTGGACAAAAGGAAGGCAGAACTATGTCCTCGTTCAAATGAAACGGGGAAGTAACCTTCAGAAGGAAATCTGGAAGCGTAGAACCACCTTATCCTGGTGAAAGATCAGAAAGGGTTCGCGGCAAGAGAGTGCTACCAGTTCCAAAACTTGTCTGATGGACATAAATCGCCACTAATAATGCTATCTTCCAGGAGAGAAGAGCAAGAGAAGATTCCTTAAGAGGTTCAAAGGGGGACCTCTGGAGACCGTCCAAAACGAGATTGAGGTCCCATGGCTCCAGCGACCGTTTCTACGGAGGAACTAGATGGGAAACGCCCTGGAGGAAGGTCTTGACTTGCAGATTGCAAGCTAGACGGCATTGATAGAATATTGAGAGAGATGAAACCTGCCCCTTAAGGGAGCTGAGGGCCAACCCCTTTTGCAACCTGACTGCAAAATAAAAAATCAAAAGAAGGGAATTTTGTTACTTACCGTAAATTCCTTTTCTTCTAGCTCTTATTGGGAGACCCAGACGATTGGGGTATAGCTACTGCCCTCTGGAGGCCACACAAAGCACTACATTAAAAGTGCAAGGCCCCTCCCCCTCTGGCTATACCCCCCCGTGGTATCACGGGTTCTCCAGTTTTAGTGCCAAAGCAAGAAGGAGGAAGCCAATAACTGGTTTAAACAAATTAACTCCGAATAACGTCGGAGAACTGAAAAACCGTTCAACATGAACAACATGTGTACCCGCAAACAACCAAGAAATCCCGAAGGACAACAGGGCGGGTGCTGGGTCTCCCAATAAGAGCTAGAAGAAAAGGAATTTACGGTAAGTAACAAAATTCCCTTCTTCTTCAGCGCTCTATTGGGAGACCCAGACGATTGGGACGTCCAAAAGCTGTCCCTGGGTGGGTAAATAAATACCTCATGTTAGAGCTGCAAAACAGCCCTCCCCTACGGGGGTGTCACTGCCGCCTGCAGGACTCTTCTACCTAAGCTGGCATCCGCCGAAGCATAGGTATGCACCTGATAATGCTTGGTGAAAGTGTGCAGACTGGACCAGGTAGCTGCCTGGCACACCTGTTGAGCCGAAGCCTGGTGACGTAATGCCCAGGACGCACCCACGGCTCTGGTTGAGTGGGCTTTTAGCCCTGAAGGAACCGGAAGCCCCGCAGAACGGTAGGCCTCTAGAATTGGTTCTTTGATCCATCGAGCCAGGGTGGCTTTAGAAGCCTGCAACCCCTTGCGCGGACCAGCGACAAGGACGAAAAGTGCATCGGCACGGCGTATGGGCGCCGTGCGGGAAATGTAGATTCTGAGTGCTCTCACCAGATCTAGCAAACGTAAGGCCTTTTCATACCGGTGAACCGGATGAGGGCAAAAAGAAGGCAAGGAAATATCCTGATTAAGATGAAAAGAGGATACGACCTTAGGGAGAAACTCCGGAATGGGGCGCAGCACAACCTTGTCCTGGTGGAACACCAGGAAGGGAGCCTTGGATGACAGAGCTGCCAGCTCAGACACTCGCCGAAGCGATGTGATTGCAACAAGAAACGCCACTTTCTGCGACAGCCGAGAAAAGGAAACTTCCTTCAGAGGCTCGAAGGGCGGCTTCTGGAGAGCAACTAGTACCCTGTTCAGATCCCATGGATCTAACGGTCGCTTGTACGGGGGCACAATATGACAGACCCCCTGCAGGAACGTGCGCACCTTAGGAAGACGTGCTAGACGCTTCTGAAAAAACACGGATAGTGCCGAAACTTGCCCTTTAAGGGAGCTGAGCGACAAGCCCTTTTCTAACCCCGATTGCAGGAAGGAAAGAAACTTGGGCAATGCAAATGGCCAGGGAGACACTCCCTGAGCAGAGCACCAGGACAAGAAAATCTTCCACGTTCTGTGGTAGATCTTAGCCGAATTCGACTTTCTAGCTTGTCTCATTGTGGCAATGACTCCCTGAGATAATCCAGCAGACGCTAGGATCCAGGACTCAATGGCCACACAGTCAGGTTCAGGGCCGCAGAATTCTGATGGAAAAACGGCCCTTGGGACAGTAAGTCTGGTCGGTCTGGCAGTGACCACGGTCGACCGATCGTGAGATGCCACAGATCCGGATACCACGACCTCCTCGGCCAGTCTGGAGCGACGAGTATGACGCGGCTGCACTCGGATCTGATCTTGCGTAGCACTCTGGGCAAGAGCGCCAGAGGTGGAAACACGTATGGGAGCTGAAACTGCGACCAATCTTGAACCAAGGCGTCTGCCGCCAGAGCTCTTTGATCGCGCGACCTCGCCATGAATGCCGGGACCTTGTTGTTGTGCCGGGACGCCATTAGGTCGACGTCCGGCACTCCCCAGCGGCGACAGATTTCCTGAAACACGTCCGGGTGAAGGGACCATTCCCCTGCGTCCATGCCCTGGCGACTGAGGAAGTCTGCTTCCCAGTTTTCTACGCCTGGGATGTGAACCGCGGATATGGTGGATGCTCTGTCCTCCACCCACATTAGAATGCGCCGGACTTCTTGGAAGGCTTGCCGACTGCGCGTCCCTCCTTGGTGGTTGATGTATGCCACCGCTGTGGAGTTGTCCGATTGGATTCGGATCTGCTTTCCTTCCAGCCACTGTTGGAAGGCCAGTAGAGCAAGATACACTGCTCTGATCTCCAGAACATTGATCTGAAGGGTGGACTCCTGCGGAGTCCACGTCCCCTGAGCCCTGTGGTGGAGAAATACTGCTCCCCACCCTGACAGACTCGCATCTGTCGTGACTACTGCCCAGGATGGGGGCAGGAAGGATCTTCCCTGAGACAATGATGTGGGAAGGAGCCACCATTGTAGAGAGTCTTTGGCCGTCTGGGAAAGCGAGACTTTCCTGTCCAGGGACGTTGACTTCCCGTCCCATTGGCGGAGAATGTCCCATTGAAGTGGGCGCAGATGAAACTGCGCAAAGGGAACTGCTTCCATGGCTGCCACCATCTTCCCTAGGAAATGCATGAGGCGCCGCAAGGGATGCAACTGGCCCTGCAGGAGAGATTGCACCCCTGTCTGTAGTGACCGCTGCTTGTCCAGCGGAAGCTTCACTATCGCTGCTAGAGTATGAAACTCCATGCCAAGATACGTTAGTGACTGAGTCGGTGATAGGATCGACTTTGGAAAGTTGATGATCCATCCGAAAGACTGTAGAGTCTCCAGCGTAGCCTTCAGGCTGAGTTGGCATGCCTCCTGAGAGGGAGCTTTGACCAATAAATCGTCTAGGTAAGGGATCACCGAGTGTCCCTGAGAGTGCAAGACTGCTACCACCGCCGCCATGACCTTGGTGAAGACCCGTGGGGCTGTCGCCAGACCAAATGGAAGAGCTACGAACTGAAAATGGTCGTCTCCTATCACAAAACGTAGAAAACGTTGATGTTCTGTAGCAATTGGCACGTGGAGATAAGCATCTCTGATGTCTATTGAGGCAAGGAAGTCTCCTCTGGACATTGAGGCAATGACAGAGCGGAGGGTTTCCATCCGGAACCTCCTGGCGTGCACATGCTTGTTGAGCCGTTTTAGGTCCAGAACAGGACGGAACGAGCCGTCCTTTTTTGGAACCACAAAGAGATTGGAGTAAAACCCTTGCCCTTGTTCCTGAGGAGGGACTGGGATAACCACTCCTTCCGCTTTTAGGGAATCCACCGCCTGCAGCAGAGCATCTGCTCGGTCTGGCCGTGGGGAGGTTCTGAAGAACCGAGCTGGAGGACGAGAATTGAACTCGATTCTGTACCCGCGAGACAAAATGTCCGTCACCCACCGGTCTTTGACCTGTGACATCCAAATGCCGGAAAAGCGGGAGAGCCTGCCCCCGACCGGCGATGCGGAGGGGGGGGGCTGGAAGTCATGAGGTAGCCGCTTTGGAAGCGGTACCTCCATTTGCTTTCTTGGGGCGTGTGTGAGTCCGCCACGAATCTGAGTTTCTTTGCGTCCTCTGAGTCCCTTTGGACGAGGTAAATGGTGTCTTGCCCGAACCTCGAAAGGACTGAAACCTCTGCTGCCACTTTTTCTGCTGAGGTTTGGGTGTTCTGGGTTGTGGTAAAGAGGAGTCTTTACCCTTGGACTGCTTAATGATGTCAGCCAATGGCTCGCCAAACAGTCTCTCTCTAGACAAAGGCAAACTGGTTAAACATTTTTTGGAACCAGCATCCGCTTTCCAGTCCTTTAACCACAAGGCTCTGCGCAAAACTACCGAATTGGCGGACGCCATTGAGGTGCGACTGGTAGATTCTAGGACCGCATTGATAGCGTAAGACGCAAACGCCGACATCTGCGTGGTAAGGTGCGCCACTTGTGGCACTGCTGGATGCATGATAGCATCCACCTTTGCTAAGCCAGCTGAAATAGCCTGGAGAGCCCAGACGGCTGCGAATGCCGGAGCAAACGACGCGCCTATAGCTTCATAGACAGATTTTAACCAAAGGTCCATCTGTCTGTCATTGGCATCTTTAAGTGAAGCGCCATCCTCCACTGCAACTATGGATCTAGCTGCAAGTTTGGAAATCGGGGGGTCCACCTTTGGACACTGTGTCCAGCGCTTGACCACCTCAGGGGGGAAAGGGAAACGCGTATCTTTAGATCGTTTAGAGAAACGCCTTTCCGGGTGAGCGTCGTGCTTCTGAATTGATTCTCTGAAGTCAGAGTGATCTAACAAAGCACTCAGTTTACGCTTGGGATAGAGGAAACGAAACTTTTCCTGCTCCGCAGCCGCCTCTTCTGCTGAAGGGGCTGGGGGAGAAATATCCAACAGCCTATTGATGGCTGAGATAAGGTCGTCTACCATGGCATCCCCATCCGGGGTATCCAGGTTGAGAGGGGTTCCAGGAGTGGATTCCTGATCACTCTCATCAGACACATCACAGGGAGACTGATTGCGCTGAGACCCTGAGCAGTGTGAAGACGTCGAGGGTCTTTCCCAGCGAGCTCGCTTAGGGTGGCTGGGGCCATCATCTGAGTCATAATCCTCGGCCTGTGAAGCCGGGGACCCCCCTGTGGGCTGGATACATTCCAAGTAAGGGGGACCTGAGGACAGAGGCCTCTCCGTGCCCAGAGACTGAGCCCCATGCATAGATTGCAAGGTCTCAAGGATTTTTGCCATAGATACAGACATATTATCTGCAAAAACTGCAAAGTCCGTCCCTGTCACCGGGGCAGAACTTACAAGCGTCTCAGCCTGGGTCGCTACCTCTCCTGACTCCGGCTGGCGAAGCAGCACCGGGTCGGAGCATTGCACACAATGGGGGTCATCAGAGCCTGCTGGTAGATTAGCCCCACATGCAGCACACGCAGTATACACAGCCCTTTTTGCCTTGGCCGCCTTGCGTTTTGAGGATGACATGTTGCTGCTTCCACAGAGCGATCTGGGATATGCAGCCAGAAGCGCACCTCACAGTGCAAGAAATACAATATCTATATATATGTACCCAGTACACTGACACACAGTGAGGCACTAGAGGGACCAGCACAGAAAAATCGCTTACCGCCCGCTTAAAAAGCGGGTGTGTGGTCGCCAGATAGCCCCTAGTCCAGGTCTCCCAGAGCCTTGCGTCCTTCCTCCAGCCAGGCATGCATGTAATGGCTGCCGGCGTCTCTAGAGAGGAAGGGGGGCGGGCCCTGGGCGTTCCTGGCCAAGAGCGGGAAGCCTGCTTCCCTCTGTGCATAGTGTGAGGGCTGGAGCATGTAAATCAGGCTCCAGCCCTCGTCGCTGCTTGCGAACAGCGTCTCTCCCCTACCCTGAATGACAGGGTGGGAGCGGGAACGAAACGGAGCTGCCGGCGTCCTAGGCCCAAAAAGCCGGGGACTAAAGTTATAACCGCCGCCGCCGTAAAAGCGCGGACGGCGGATCCCCGGCGCACCACAAGTCACAGCAGCGCCGCCCGGTCCAGAGGGGGTCGGCGCTGCGTTCCCATACACAAAACATCCCCCAGTAATCTGTAGGGACACTAACTCCAACATTGCGGTCCCCGGCGCACTACAACACCCAGCCAGCCCGGAGTGTGTCTGTGCCTGCCGGGGACACAGAGTACCTGTAAGATGCAGGGCCCTGTCCCTGATCGTACTCCTGCTCCGAATCCATCAGGTTCTAATGGGTCTGTGGATGGAGCCCGGCATCAGAGCTGAGAGGCCGGCAGGATCCCACTTCCACAGAGCCCTACAAGGGGATGTGGAAGGAAAACAGCATGTCAGGCTCCAGCCCTGTACCAGCAATAGGTACCTCAACCTTACAACACCATCCAGGGGTGAGAAGGGAGCATGCTGGGGACACTATATGTGTCCTCTTTTCTTCCATCCGAAACCGTCAGCAGCTACTGCTGACTAAAATCTGTGGAGCTATGCATGGAATGTCTGACCTCCTTCGCACACAAAGCTAAAACTGGAGAACCCGTGATACCACGGGGGGGTATAGCCAGAGGGGGAGGGGCCTTGCACTTTTAATGTAGTGCTTTGTGTGGCCTCCAGAGGGCAGTAGCTATACCCCAATCGTCTGGGTCTCCCAATAGAGCGCTGAAGAAAGGGAAAGTTTTCCATGTATGGTGGCAAATACAGGATGAAGAACAGCTTTCGGGAACTGATCATGGTGGAGGTGACCGCGGGAGAGAATCTCGCTCTTGTTAAAGTCTACGTCTCAATGGCCAGGCCGTAAGCTTCAGGGCTCTGAAGTTCTAATGGGAAATGGGCTCTTGGGTCACCAGGTCTGGGATGCTTAAGAGGCACCATGAGCAATTGTACTAATTCGACGTCCCAGGCGCGCCTGGGCCAGTCCGGTGCTATTAGTATCACCGGAACAATTCTGCCTTGATCTTCCTGATTACTCGCGTCAGCAGGGGCAGAGCTGGAAATATGTAAAGTAGACGGAAGCGACTTCAGGAGGAGACTAGAGCATCCGCGCCAATGGACAGTGGATCACGTGACCTGGCTAAGAATGCGGGTACCTTTGCGTTCAACCTTGAGGACATTAGATCCACGTCTGGTGTGCCCCAGCGAGTGCAGATGTGTGGGAACACTTCTGGGTGGAGAAACCACTCTCCGGCGGCCAGGCCTTGGCGACGTCGAAGGTCCGCCGCCCAGTTCTCTACTCCCAGTATGTGTACCGCTGAAATCACAGACCCCGTCAATTCGGCCCAGGTGAGGATCCTGGGGAGCTCAAGATAAGCTGTCTTGCTGCTGGTACCTTCTTGCCGATTGACAAAGGCCACAGCTGTTGCATTGTCCAATTGGACCCGAATCAAACGACCTGCTAGCAGATGAGGGAAACCACCTGAACGCGAGAAAGGTTGCGCTGATTTTCAGGATGATTTCTGGGAAGGGAAGACTCCTGGGGCGTCCAACATCCCGAAGCAGTGTGGAGCCAGTACGCTGCTCCCCAGCCTAAGATAACCACACATTCCACATTTTGTACCAAAGTACTCAAGACTGCATCTTATCAACCGATGTAACCACTTATATCCTTAAACTAAGAATATATATATGATGCCATGCTTCTATAAAAATTATACTTTATTTCATACAATTAAAACACTTACATAGACAACGGCACAATAGGGTAGAGGGAGGTGCAACTGTAACTCCCACAGATTGGGGGGAGGGTGGGTTGGGGACTAGAAAAGTCTCTCAGCGTAATACTAAAACAGAATCATTAGTCCATATAAGGAATATATTTAGTTCGCAGATATCAATTTACCATCATGTATATCCATAAAGGTCATAAAGGGGTAACCAAAACGGGGCTCTTTTTGTGTGAGCATTCCAATTCAATTATTTTACCAAAAGAGCCAATAGCAGTTTCATTCATTATATGTGCTTTCCTAGTAGGTACATGTCTACCAGCACACAATATATCAGTCTGCTCACCACCAAGAGACACCCCCGCCCCTATATAGCCAAATGGATCAGCTTAAGTGCTGATAAAGTGTATAATAGCTTCATAACCTGTGGATAGCCATACAGCCATGGGTCGCAGGGGGGGCCTTTTCTAGTCCCCAACCCACCCTCCCCCCAATCTGTGGGAGTTACAGTTGCACCTCTCTCTACCCTGTTGTGCCTATGTATGTGTTTTAATTGTATGAAATAAAGTATAATTTTTATAGAAGCATGGCATCATGTATATATTCTTAGTTTAAGGATAAGTGGTTACATCCCCAGCCTAAGAGGCTGGCGTCCCTGGTCAGGAGTAGCCAGTCCACTTGGGAGAGAAAATCTCCCTCTCGATATGGAAGAGGGCTGAAGCCACCAGAAAAGCGCATACCTCACTGAAGGTGTCAGGTGAAAAAGTCGTCCAAGAAAAAAAAGGGGCTCTTGTTCCAGGGCAGCTAGAAGCGCCAGCTGCAGTGGGCAGTGGTGAGGCTAAGCAAGCGGCACTGCCTCTATAGCCGCCGCTATCCTACCTAGCACTCACACTGAATCGTATGGAGCGAGAGAAGAACGTAGAAGGCAGTGTACCGCCTGTTGTAGAGCGGTCGCCTTGTCTTGAGGGCGAAATATCAAGCCCCGAAGGTTGTCCAGGGACATGCCCAGAGAGGTGACGGATGTTGACGGGACCGGGAGTGATTTGACTGGAGTCAGAAGCCACCCTAAGCGGGATAGAGTGCCCACAGAGATCTGCACGCTGGTTGAGCCCTTGATGAGGAGGTCATCCAAGCAAGGCAGAACAGCCACTCTCCTGGCGTGAAGGGCACTCATGGCGGCCGCCATGACCTTGGTGAAGACCCTTGGTGCTGTGTCAGGGCCGAGGGTAGAGCTACAAATGAAAAAAGTTGTCCTGAACCGCAAAGCGGAGGAACTTTTGGTGAGCTGGGGTGATGGGTATGTGCAAGTACGCGTCCCTGATAGCTATGGAGACAAGGAATTCTCCTACGACCATAAAGGTAATAATGGACCATAGTAACTCCATTCTGAATCTCCTTACGTGCACATGTTTGCTGAGGTGTTAGAGGTCCAGGATGGGTCGAACTGACTCGTCCTTTTTTGGGGACCACAAGAGGTTGGAATAGAAGGCCTTGAACCTCTCACCGTCCGGAACAGGTACCATCACCCCCGCCATTTGGAGAAAGTGGATTGCTGAGGAGAAGGCCTCACGGTGTTTTGGAGCCTTTTGGGGGGTTTGAGAGAAAAGACCGACCCGGGAATCGGGTCCGGAATTCAATGTGGTAACCGGAAGACACAGGGTGTCGCATCCATTTGTGGTCTGAGGCGGCAGCCCAGATGGAGAAGGATGAGACTCCTCGGTCTTTGTCTCGACTGCCAGGACGAGGTGGACTCGGGAAGGGCTGAAAAGGTCGGGCCCTATGTGTCTAGTAAAAAACGTCCTGGGCTAGAGTTGAGGGAGGGAGGTATTTTTTTTCCCTCCCATGGCGTCAGGAAAAAGAGCCTGTCCGGACGATCGCCAAACCATTGGTCTGGAAAGGAGTACTGTGAGAGGCTTGTTAGGGACAGAGTCCGCTCTCAATTATTGGAACCAGAGGGCCTTACGGATGGCTATGGTATTTGAGGCGGCAAAAACTGCGCAGGTAGCAGCATCGAGGGAGGTACTCCGCCGCCGCAGCAATGTGAACTGTTACATCTGTGAGGGTCTGAGGAAAACTGGTATTCCTGGTGCCTGTGCGACCCACACGGAAGGAGAGAGGGACCCGCGGCCTCAAGGCGGAGCGATCGAGCTGCTCCACTTGTCTGTCTGTCGGGTCCTTGAAGGAGGATCCATCAAGTAAAAGACAGGAGGGTCCTTCAGGCAGGCGGGAAGCCGGGTGAAGGTCCACCGAGGCCGGATCGGCCCAGCCCTTAGAGACAGCTAAGCCAAAGGGGTACCGGGACTCCATGAGTTTACGGATACCGAAGAGGCGTCAAATTTTTTTTTTGAGGTTTCTTCACCCTTTTAAAGGAGACCGCAGGGTCAGTAGTAGTGGATGGGAGATCTTCCACATGCAGAGTTTGGTTGATTGCTGCAATAAGAGAGTCCATCGCAGCTTGATCGCTCGGGGAGGTTGAAACCAAGGAATCATCCTGGTACAAATATCATTCCCCTTCCTCCGGCTCCTCAGAGACCGCGGAACATGTGGGAGAACCCCATCTGTGTACCCCCAAGGAAGAACCCTGGGGGTCATGCCCTTTTTCTGATCTGCAACCGGTAAAGCAGAGGGCTGATTCTTATCAGAAGGACCCTCTATAGAGGTGTCATCAGGCCGCGTTCTGTCCAGGGGCCCCGAGGGGTGTGAGGACGATGTTGCATAGCCAGCACCGGGTTCTGGGAACTGTGCCCATTCCGGGGGACTGGGAGCCATAGGCTCTGGGCTGGCAGCGGTTGCTGCAGTGGTGGCGGGTGGGGAGGTGGTTGAGAGCTACAGTGGCACCGGACTCACGGAAGGAAGAGGTGCTATCAAACCCTAGTAGTTCAGTGTTGCAGGTAGTGCAGGCTGAACATTAGAAGTCTTATAGCTGTTACTGTAGTTGTGCAGGGCATAAAACATGTGACTGCAGCCGTAGCTTATCGCATGTCGGAGGGGGCGGGGCTTAGCTCCGACAAGAATGTCGACATGAGGAAATATAATAAAATGGTGGGAAGGGACTCCCCTTCCCCCCTCCAGCCCTGCACAACAACTGTGGACAGAAAAAAACTCCATAAGTGTACCGCAGCTGCGGGTGCACCGAGTCCTGGGATTTCTCCCCCTCTCCCCGCCACAGGTGGAATGCTATGCAGGAGTCTGCAAACAGCCCATGTGAATTCAGACAGTGACATCTGCTCCAATTCATGTCAGGAAGGATTCCTCAGGTAAAATTCCTGTCAGGGAGGATTTCTCAGGTAAAATTCCTGTCAGGGAGGATTTCTCAGGTAAAATTCCTGTCAGGGAGGATTTCTCAGGTAAAATTCCTGTCAGGGAGGATTTCTCAGGTAAAATTCCTGTCAGGGAGGATTTCTCAGGTAAAATTCCTGTCAGGGAGGATTTCTCAGGTAAAATTCCTGTCAGGGAGGATTTCTCAGGTAAAATTCCTGTCAGGGAGGATTCCTCGGGTAAAATTCCTGTCAGGGAGGATTCCTCAGGTAAAATTCCTGTCAGGGAGGATTCCTCAAGTAATATTCCTGTCAGGGAGGATTCCTCAGGTAAAACTCCTGTCAGGGAGGATTCCTTAGCTACAATTCCTGTCAGGGAGGATCTCACCTCAGCTCCAGTGTGGAGATTCTGACGCCTGCTGTGTCTGGTCACACTTGGTTCAGAGCGTGTATCAACTCAGAGCCTGCCAGAGGGACTGAGGAAGTTTGTTATCGGCTCTGGAAAATTGGTGCCATCAGACCCGTCGTCCAGTGAGTAACAGCCCAGGATCCAGTGTCGCAGGAGGGGGTACAGGGAGGCAACACTCCGCGTTCCCGCCTGTTGATGGTTTTGGGAAATCGGTCCCCGAAGGAAACAGTCGCCCTCTAAAAACAAAAAATTCTTGCTGCAGTAGTCTGCAGAGATGTGCCTCCTATAGACACTAAGCTATAACTGAAGTACCCTGGCTGAGCCAGGGGGTGTATACTGCAGGGGAGGAGCTAACATCTTTGCATCTACTTAGTTTCCTCCTATGGATAAGCAGCATAACACCCATGGTCCTGTGTCCCCCAAAGAGGCGTCAGAGAAACGGATTTTTGTGTATTCACCGTAAAATCGTTTTCTCTTAGCCATCATTGGGGGACACAGGACCATGTTTTAGCTGTGTCCCCCAATGAGGCGTCAGAGAAAAACGGATTTTTGTGTACTCACCGTAAAATCGTTTTCTCTTAGCAATCATTAGGGGACACAGCTAAAACATGGTCCTGTGTCCCTCAATGAGGCGTCAGAGAAAAAAAAATGATTTGGGGGGGGGTGGGCCACATTCTTTGCAGCACTTTTTTTAGTGATACCATTTTTTTTTTCTATACAACTTTGGATCACGGTTTTTGATTATTATAATAAATGTACACTTTTTATTTCACTGTGTATATATATATATACAAACATACATAAATACACACACATACGTACATATATCCATCTCATTTTTAATGGTAAATAAAAATTGACATGCTTTAGTTTTAAATTTTTATTTTAGGCCCCTTTCACACGTCAGTGATTCTGGTACGTTT